>NW_023270231.1:16218810-16295806 GCF_011800145.1 Mirounga leonina | reverse complement strand
ATCCCAGGACCCTGGGATCATGACCTGAGCCGAAAGCAGACGCTTAACCATCTGAGCCACCCAGGCGCCCGATCCTAGTACCTTTCTTTTGTTGTTGTTATTTGAATAACTTCCTGGCCTTAAATTCTTAGGAATGAGGGTTAATAGGCTTTAAAAACCTATTGCAGTTGTTGTCTTTAGAAGATGGAATCTGTTTTTGTCAGTAATGAGCATACCCATTTTACCACCTGTTTTGTTGCCAACTGGAGGTTCCCATTATTCCTTGTTTCTGGTAATTTAATAAATATGCATCTCTACTTTTTTGGAGGAAAATTCTTCCGGCAGAAGAATCCCCTGGTTTCTGTTGCCTGTGGCCCCTTAGTAACCATGTTTTCTACTTGGGTCTTTGTGTCCTGGATTATCAGTTAGGTCCTGTGAGAGGCCTCAGTGAAGGTCACTTGGTGGGTCTTGGTGACCCTTTTGAAGGTGGCCCTTATTACATGTGTGTGGTGTGGTAAGGTACCTCCATGGATGTGTGATCTCTGCTGGAATACCCCCAGAGATGGCAAACTTACTTACTCTTTGGTGGCAAATGACAGAAGTCCAGAAGGGAGTTTATTGGCTCATGTAACTGAAAAGTCTAAGGGCAGACCCCGTCTTCAGGAACAGTTGGCTCCAGGTGTCCACAGGCCTCATCATCTGCCCTTCTCCATTTGTGGGCCCTGTTTCCTTTGTCAGGGCTTCATCCCCAGGCAGGCTCTCTGCAGGATTGGCCACATGGGCTATGAATTCTCCAGCCTTTCATTCTACCAGTTTAGCAACTCCAGAGAAAGAAAAAAGCCGCTTTCCTGATAACTTAACCAAAAAACCAAAAAACCCCAAACTGACCCAGAACCACCCAGATACAACCCTGTTGACCTGCCTTGGGTCACTTGTGCAAGTGTGAACCACTGGCTATGGCTGAGAGGGCCAGGAATGAGTGGCTGGGCCTGGGCTGTGCCCTGGGACCTGGTGGACTCAGCTGCTTATGAACCCCTGGCACCAAGAGGGAGAGCAGTTGCCAAAGGAAAGGAGAGTTGTGAATCTGCAAGGGGGATAAGGCAGCTGTCCCAGATCGGACCGTGGTCACTGCCTTCACTTTTGTGGACTCTGTTTCTTCCTCTGCAGGGGAGGTCGGGGAGATGGGGTGTGGGAGTGGTGGTTAATGTTCTTTCTGATCTGAGTTCTGTGATACCAGCTCTTTCCCTGGAGGAGGAGGGAGGGACACAGTGATCAGCCTGCAGCCAGGAGGGAAGGGGGTGGGTTGTCTCCACCAGCTGCTGCTTTGTGGTTGACTTTTAGGAAGCCCCCGGCCCCTGACTGGACTGGCCGGGGCCCCTTGGGTGGGGCAGGGCTCCCTGCTGGGAGAGTTGTCCCCACCTCCTCCAGGCTGGGCCCCGAGAGCTGCACAAGGGAAGATTGTTCCCACAGAGGTGCCCCGGCCAGTAAACACAAGTGGCCACTGTGTGTCTGCTCTCAAGGGTGTGGGCTGAGGCGTTAGTCACTGCCAGCCAGCAGTGGAGGGCTGGGTGGGGGCTCCCCCATCCTTTGCTGGACCCCAGCCTTGCTCAGCCAGTGGGAGAGACGGACGTCAGAGGCCACAGGAATCCACTTGTTCTTTATGTGACTCCTTGCCTGTCAACTCCCACAGGTACCCCATCCACTTGGACCACCCTTAGCTTTCCAAGACCCACCCACTCTCCAAGATACCCTCACGTCTGACCACGGAGGGAGCTTGGGCATCATTTCCTCACCCTTCTACGAGGGGGAAACTGAGGCCCATACAGCACCTTTGCAGAATTTGACCTTGAGCAAAGAGGTCAGCACATGGACGCTGAAGCCACATGGGCCTGAATTCAACTCCCAGCCCTGTTATTTACCTGCTGTGTGTCCTCGAGCAAGTGACTTCACCTCTCTGAGCATCAGTTTTCTTATATATAAAATGAGGCTCTCAATAGTACCTCCCCAGTGTAAAAATTAATCCCAGGGATCAAACAGTGTCCTCTGTGCCCTCTCTAGGCCCTGTTGCTTTGGCTAGTTTCATTTCCAAGCTCTGCTTGCAGGCACATGTCCCAGCAGCTCCAGGCCTGGTGCCTCAGTGAAGGAGGCTCGGGCGAAGCGGGGTGTGGGGCAACCGCAGCCGCCTCTGCTACTGTTCCGAGCTTGCATCTCACTGGCTAACGTGATCCCATTATTCTCCCTGAGCTAGTCATGTTCTGATTGACCAGGACGAGTCACACACCCACTTCTAGAGATGGAGGTGGATTCTGCTCCGTTGTATTTTGGGGACTGGGAATGTGGGCAGGTTAGCTCCACTGAAGAAAAATCAAGAAGGGTGAATTATGTCACGGGAGGGCAGTGATTCCTCCCACCAATGCTCCGTCTAGGCAGAAGCTGTCTCATTCACTAGAAAAGTGTCTCACCTATAACGTGAGCTCAGTAAATAATGGTTGAATGAATGAATAGGGAGGGAAGAGGCGGATTCCTGGCAGTCTAGTGTAGTGAAGAGAACACTGGCCTGGGGGTCAGGAGACCACAATAGCTCACAATCTTGGGTGGGTCCTGATACCCCTTTGAGCCTTAGTCTGCTAATCTGGGAAATGGGCATGATGGCTAACACCTGCCTTAATGGCTTATGGGTAGATTAAATTTTGGTACTTTTGGTACCTGACAGCTGCCAAGCATGTTGTTCCTACGTGGTCTTCCTTTATCTTTAGCAATGGTAGATGGAGCAGGGAACCCTGGGGTACTCGCCAAGAGGGGCTGGTTGGGAAGAGATTTTGGAATTTAGGCTCTTTGAGCAAGACAGGCTTGCATTTGGATCTGCTTTTACCCCTTACTTGCTGTGTGACCTGAGGCAAATCACCGTGCCTCTCGAAATCTCAAGTTTTCTCATCTGTAATTTGGGACTACTAATACTTGTCTCCAAGGGTTGGATGGAGGATGAAGTGAGAAATTCCATTTAAGGCCTGTCCTGGCACACGGTGAGTGCTCAGGCAATGTTAGCTGTGTTTATCATCAGCTATTATTATTCCGTCCTCTGACATCGGGGTGAGCAGATTGCTGCCTCAACCAGGCTTTTAAAGAATTTAATTTTGGCCAAGTCACTTTAGGTGCCATGACTGTTGCCAACTAATCCCTTTCTGGCAGGCTCTGGTCTCTGTAATCTGAGCGAGGTGCTGGGCAGCGGGTGTCCCTCCGTACTGACACTGGCGCCCAGCTGGAGGCCCAGCCCCGTGGTCAATGCTGCCTTTCAGGGTGATGGGCAAGGCAAGTTTTGTGCACTCATGGAAACAGTCCCTGCCTGGGCCTCCCCCACTTTGGGGAGAAAATACTCTTTTCAGGAAACCCAGGAAGAGATGACATGCAGCCTCCTTTTCCCACCTCTCAGGAGTGAAAGGTGAATGATTGCGGGATGGGGGGGGGGGCGGCGGCTTATGCCTACTCAGCTCTCCCCCATGCTGCTCTGGCTGGGGGTCAGGAGAGCATGGTCAAGGTGGTTGCTGTGCTCACCCGGCCGTAGCTCTGGCCATCGCCCTGAACTCTCCTTTTGCAGGCCTCACCTCCTCTTCTGGGTTTGGAGAGAAGGAGCGTGAGTGTTGTGCAATGTGTAAGGGTACTTTGATGGTCCTCTCATGGGACACTTGAAAATCAGCATTACCAGAAATGAAAGGGCGGGTACACAATCAGGTGAGAGGGAGAGAGAGAGAGCACGAGAGCACAAGCACCCAATGGCTGAATTCATGAATTTCTCAGGTGTTCTCAACAAGCTATCAAGTTTAGGAGGAGTTTAGGGGAGAGACCCCCCACTCAGGTAGGGTGAGTGAGCCGGTGAGTTCCAGCACCAGGACTGACCTTGGGGAATGACCCCACATGAAATTCCCTCCCCCGCACCGGGCTCCTGGGCCACATATGGAAGGGACCATGCGGAGGAAGGGTGAGCCTGCCAAAGAGTGCAGACTTGGGAGCCTGGGTCCAGACCAGCCCTGTCTCCCGTGTTGCAGGGGACTCTACTTCAGTCTCCTCATCTGTGCATGAGATAGTCATAGCACCAACATCGTAGGGTGGTTGAGGAGATAAGTGAGTTAGCACATGTTGAAGTGTAGTCCAGTGACCTTGATCAGTGGGAGACCATCGTTGTCACTGTGTGGGGGCCTGGGGACTTTGCAGCTGAGTTAACAGAAACAGTTACCTAAACAGAATAAATTTACAAATGAATATAAAAATTGCCTACTGGCATCACTCCCTTCTGGAAGGTTCCCTGGCAAGGGTCGACACCCCCTCTTGGTTCCCCTCCCCCCATAACATGCAGTCTGGTCACTGGCGGTAGAGGACCTTGAGGCCAGGGGCAGCGTTGCTGTGTCTCTGCGTGACCGACTGAGTCACCCAGGTGCCCCTGCTCAGTGTCTGCATGGAGGGTGCCCTGTTGCAGGGCTGGCCTGGGAGTGCTCGTAGGTGTCTGTCGTCATCCGGTCTTAGAGGCTTCTGAGTTCTGGGGATGATAGGGAGACTGTTTGGTAGTGGAAAGTGCACAGAGTCTTGGAAGTGAGATTCAAATTCTGGTGCCACTACCCTAGGCCCAGCCATGTCCCCCCTCTAAGCCTGTAGAATGGGGACACTGAGCTGCTGGGTGCTGTCGTGTCATGTGAGGCGATACGAATGCCCATTGTCCTTCCTGGGGCGCTAGGTGTGTGGGAGCAGCTGGGCCATCACCGTTTGCAGTGGGTCGGGTTGCAGAGCTGTTCTCTGAGGTGAATGGCGTGTGACGCTGTCCTCAGGAAGGCACCACAGTGGAGACCGACCGGGCTGCTCGTGGGCTCCAGGGCAGCTCGTTCCCCCCATGCTTTCCCACAGATCGCGATTCAGAGGCTCCAGACCCCAGTGGCTTGCTTTTCGGGCTCGTGTTGTAGGCAAGTGTGCTCCCTTGTGCACACAGTGAGGGAGTGCTCCCCACGGCAGCCCCGTGACTCACGGGCCACCTGAGGGCGTGTGGGTTCTGCTCCCTTCTGGACGCCGGCTCCTCGTGCCTGCAGTCGCTTGTACCACTTACGTGGTCATTTCTCTCTTGCTCTCACTTCTTAAAATTGTGGTGAAATATGCATAACATAGAACTGACCATTTTTCGGGTGCCTGGGTGGCTCAGTTGGTTAAGCAACTGCCTTCGGCTCAGGTCATGATCCCGGAGTCCCGGGATCGAGCCCCGCATCGGGCTCCCGGCTCGGCGGGGAGCCTGCTTCTCCCTCTGACCCTCTCCTCTCTCATGCTGTTTCTCTCTCGCTCGCTCTCAAATAAATAAATAAAATCTAAAAAAAAAAAATAGAGAACTGACCATTTTTCGCCATTTCTAAGTGTACAATTTAGCAGCCTTAAGTACATTCACAATGTCCAGCCTTCCCCACTATCCGTGTCCAGAACTTTTTCATTCTCCCAAACAGAAACTCTGTCCCCATTAAACACTATCTGTCCATCCCCTCTAGTGGCTTCTGTTAGACCTTCTGTCTCTGAATTTCACTCCTGTAGGGATCTCACATAAGTGGGGGCATATGATATTTGTTCTTTTGTGACTGGCTTTTTTTCACTTAGCAAAGGGTCATCCATATTGTAGCAGGTGTCAGAATTTCCTCCCCCCCCCCTTTTTTTTAAAGATTTTATTTTATTAGAAAGAGAGGGAGAAGCAGCTCGTCACGGGGTTCAATCCCAGGACCCTGGGATCATGACCTGAGCTGAAGGCAGACGCTTAACCGACTGAGCCACCCAGGCGCCCCTGCATTTCCTTCCTTTTTAAGGCTGAATAATATTCCATTGAACGCGTGTACTCCTTTTCGTTTCTCCGTCCACCTGCAGATGGACATTTGGCTTGTTTGCACCTTTTGGCTTTTGTGGATAGTGCTGCTGTGAACGTGGGTGGACAGATACCTGCTAAGATCCCTGTGTTCAGTTCTTTTGCATTTATCCCCCATAGTGAAACTGCCGGGCTGTGGGAATTCTATGTTTAACCTTTTAAGGAACCCCCAAACTCTTGTCCCTGGTGAGTACACCATTCTACCTTCCCACCAGCCATGCACAAAGGTTCCAGTTTTTCCACATTCTCACCAACGCTTATTTTTCATTTTTATTTATTTTTTATTTTTCAAAAGATTTTATATATTTATTAGAGAGAGAGAGAGCACGAGAGAGTACAAGTGGGGAGTGGCAGGGAGAGGGAGAAGCAGGGCGCCTGATGTGGGGCTCAATCCCAGGACCCTGACCGAGATCACAACCCAAGTCCAAGTCAGTGCCCAACCGACTGAGCCACCCAGGTGCCCCCAGTTTTCCATTTTTTATATAAAAAGTGTCATACCGGGGTGCCTGGGTGGCTCAGTCAGTTAAGCCTCTGCCTTCGGCTCAGGTCCTGATTCCAGGGTCCTGGGATCGAGTCCCATGATGGGCTCCCTGCTCAGTGGGGAGCCTGCTTCTACTTCTCCTGCCCCCCCGCTTGTGCTCTCTCTCTGTCAAATAAATAAAATCTTTAAAAACAAAGAGTGTCGTACCACTTTATTGTTCAGTGACTTGGATCTCTTACTGAACAACGGTCTTTCCATGTTGGTATTTGTAGAGCTAAGCCATTCTTGTGTTTTTCCTTATCTCATAGTATGGGTGTGCTGTACTTTAAAAAATACGGTTATTATGAAATGCCAAACGTTGTTTCTCATGCGTGCCCCCTGCACTGACATCCTGAGCAGCACTGGCCATTGTTAAGAACAGCGATCTCCTGGTCCGGCCTCACTGTCCCATGAGGACCCCCGGGCTCTGCCAGCCCACTCCTGTGGGCCTCTCCTAGCTGGCTTCCTGGGCTCCGTTTCCTGCCAGGCAGTCCTTGTTGACCTTCTTTGTCTCCACTTTGCAGGCCAAGAACAAGGAGACAGGTGCTTTGGCTGCCGCCAAGGTAATTGAGACCAAGAGTGAGGAGGAGCTTGAGGACTACACAGTGGAGATCGACATCCTGGCCACCTGTGACCACCCCTATATCGTGAAGCTCCTGGGAGCCTACTACTATGACGGGAAGCTGTGGGTAAGGGCCGCCTACTGCCCCCTCTGGGTCCTTGTGGCCTGGCAGGCTGAGCTAGCCTGGTTCAGAGGTCCTCAGCTCTTTCTCAGTGTCTGCTTTGAGGGCAAGGGCTGGGGTGAGAAGAAAGTGAAGCAGGGGGGGTCGAGGTCCCCCATCCTTCCCTTTCTGCAGAGCCTCCCCGCTTTTGGGGGTGGGGACACTGGTTTAGAGCAGGAAGGAAGTATACAGTTCTACTGCCAGGCCTCAGATCCCAGCTCTGCCACTCACAAGTTGCAGAACCCTGGGCAAGTTCTTAAGCTCTCTGCCTCAGTTTTTCCAGCTGTAAGATGGGAGTAATAATGGTGCCTAGCTCATATGGTTATTACAGGGATTAAAGAAATTAATTCATGATCAGTGTTTAGAAGTGTACCTGGCAGGTGTGAGAGTTCAGTGACTGTGGCTCTTTTATTATTTGTAATAGTGGCATCATTATTGGCCGTAGCTTCTGCATGGGGATTCTTTTCAATGGTGGCGCTAAAGAAGGGGCCCCTTAGCAGCCCCATTCTCCGTCAGCAGCCTTAGCGTGATGTGCACATTGCAGATGCATCTTCAAGCCCACCTTCCAAACCCAGCATCATCCCCAGCTTCTCTAGAGTAATTCCGCAGCGCCCCCGGTTTGCACAGGGCGCATCCACCCTGCACAATGCTTGTCCAGTGGACGCTCGTCTAGTATGAATGCCTCTCAGTTTATAAAACCCAGACTTCCTAGAACATCTGTGTCTCTTCAGACTATTTTTCGGCAAGTGTTTTATATGTCAAGCAACATTTTTATGTCCCCAAAACTCAGTACAACATTTGTCACAAAATCACGTGCAGGACAAGTGTCACGTGAATTATAGATGCAGTTGGGAGACTGTCAGAACCACGTGTAGATGTTTTGCAGAGGGAGCCGAGGGCCGGCAGTCCTGGGCGTCCCTGGTGGTGCTGGAGCTGGGAGAGCCGGCCCAGGTCCATGTTGCTTGCCACACAGCAAGGTTAAGCATGATTTGGTGGTCAGCAGGGGGGGTGTTGTAACATTTGACCCCTTATCATGGTAGTTTATTATGTGTAGAGAGAGTATTACTATGCTTTAGTTACATTTTAGGAAATTAATGGGAAGTTAGGAGTTGATAAGTAGTGCTTTATGATTTTTCCCATTTAAAATAAGGGGAGGGCGCCTGGGTGGCTCAGATGGTTAAGCCTCTGCCTTCGGCTCAGGTTATGATCCCAGAGTCTGGGGACTGAGCCCCACATCAGCTCCCTGCTCAGCGGAGAGCCTGCTTCTCCCTCTCCCGCTCCCCCTGCTCATGCTCTCTTTCTCTCTGTATCTCTCTGTCTCAAATGAATTTAAAAAAAATATCTTTAAAATAAGGGGAAATAGGTTCCAGGTTGGCTTTATTTTTTACTTTTGCACAGGATGCCTGATTTCTAGGAGCAGACTATTGATGCTTGATGGGGAAATCTGTGTTTCGTTTGTGAAAAGAATCCTGCTATTTAAGAAAACCAAAGGAGAGTTGAGAAACCACCGTCAGAGTTGATCCTCTCATTTCCCAGAGGTGAAGGAAGCCGGTGTCTGAGGGGAGCAGGCATGTGGGCCCCCCCAGCCCCGCCCAGAGCTCTGTCTGCTGACCCTGCCTCCCCTTCCAGTCCTGCACAGAAGCCAACTCTCCTTTGCCTCTCTGAGAATCTCCTTGGGGAGACTCCTGAATGTCACTGAGGGGATAAAACCACCCCCTGACTGCCAGCTGCAGATTCTAAAACCCTTCCTCATCTACTGTCTCCAGGTGCTTCAGGAGGTGGTGAGCAGGACGGGGACCCAGGCACAGAAAGGGCACGCCCTCTTGCTCATGGTCACACACCTGCACCTACGTGTTTCCTCTGTCCTGATTCATGGAGCTGCTTTTTATTTTTTATTTATTTATTTATTTTTTAAAAGATTTTATTTATTTGACAGAGAGAGACACAGCGAGAGAGGGAACACAAGCAGGGGGAGTGGGAGAGGGAGAAGCAGGCTTCCCACCGAGCAGGGAGCCTGATGCAGGACTTGATCCCAGGACCCTGGGATCACGACCTGAGCCGAAGGCAGATGCTTAACGACTGAGCCACCCAGGCGCCCCTGGAGCTGCTTTTTAAAAAGCTCTCTCTTTTTAGAAATTAAACACATATTATTTATATAGTTAACAGAGAAAAATGAGAGTGTAAGGAAAAACAAAAGAAAAAGAGATTAAAACCATTCAAATATTTGTACCAGAGATAACCACATTTAGGATATATTTTTCTAGGCTTTTTTTAAAAAAAAATATATACACATATATACCCATACCCACAGGTTTTTTAAAAAGAAGAATTGATGCCATACTTATTACTTTATTTTTTACTCTTTTTATTTAAAATCTATTTTTTTTTTAAATAATCTCTACACCCAACGTGGGGCTTGAACTCACCATCCTGACATCAAGAGTGGCATGCTCTGCCAACTGAGCCAGCCAGATCCCCCATTTACTTAATTCTGTTAAGAACCACTTTTCATGGGGCGCCTGGGTGGCTCAGTCATTGGGCGTCTGCCTTTGGCTCAGGTCATGATACCCAGGGTCCTGGGATAGACCCCATGTTGGGCCCACTGCTCGGCAGGAAGCCTGTTTCTCCCTCTCCCACTCCCCCTATTGTGTTCCCTCTCTCTGTGTGCCAAATAAATAAATAAAAATCTTTTAAAAAAAACAAACCACTTTTCATGTCAGTGGGGAAGTACCTTCATATTTGATTATTCAGTAGAATTCCATCTTCTGACTGTGCCATTCTCTATTGTTAGGCATTTACACTGCTTCCTTTTTTTTCTCTTAGAAACAAAGGTGTGATGGACCTCTTTGAATGTATGCTTGCCTGTGAACCTCTTTAGGAAAATTTTTAAGCATCTGAAGTGTCTTTTGCTAAACCAGCCTCACAGAGCCACTTTTCATATTATACAAAGGAGTTTTCCCACCTACCTGCCCACCCACGACACCTACCCAACATTCATCTGCTTATCTGTCCATCCATACAACCTTTATTGGACTGCTGATTATGTACTCATTAAGAAAAACATCTTTTATATGTCTGTCCCCATTATTGATTGTGACCAGGTAGAAAGTTCATGACTTTCCCAGGTCCAAAGATAATACCAGCCACAGCTAACATTTACTGAGGGCTTACTGTGTTCGAGGCCTTTTAGCTGTGAGTTTTACTGGGATTATGTCATTTACTTTTCATTCTATGAGGTAGTTGCTTTTTCCCCATTTTACAGATGAAAATAAGAAACAAAGAGGTTAAGTAAGTTCCCACCCAAGGCCACGCAGCTAGAAAGTGGCAGAGTTGGAAAACCAGATAGAGAAGAACAGTTTGTAACTGGGCTGTGACTGTCATAAGGTTGTTTAAATAGATACATGAGAGTGTTCTGACCCAGAGTTGCCTTTAGGCTGGTACTTTCTTACCCAGGGCTGCTGCTGTGGCCAAAACCATTTCTCACCCTCCTCTTCTGTAGCTGCCCCTACAGCCTGCATTTGTTGTTTTATAGACTCTTAAACGTGCCATGTCCTCATTTTTGAGGATTTGAGTTTCAGACATTGTGAAATCAAGGCAGAAGTTGCTGGAACTAGGTGGGTGATGGGCAAAGGGTCTCCCGCAGAAGGGGCAGTGGTGCAGAAGCATGAAAGTTGTGGCATTTGGATAATGGGTGGTCTAGGATCAGGGCAGCACGTGGAAAGAGGAGGGCAGTAAGTAACTGGAGGCCATGTTATGTGCAGGGCTTCCAATGCCAAGGTGAAGAGTTTGCACTTAACATTTTATTATTTTTAAAAAAAATTAGAGAAAGCATGAGCAGGGGAGGAGGCAGAGGCAGAGGGAGAGGGAGAAGCAGACTCGCCTGCTGAGCTGGGAGCCTGCTGAGCTGGGAGCCCGATGCTCCCTGAGATGATGACCTGAACAGACACTTAACCGACTGAGCCACCCTGGCATTCCCTGCACTTAACTTTTTAGATCAGCGGTTCTCAGAGTACCGCCCTCAGACCAGCAGCTGCAGCCCCTGGGACCTTGTGAGAAATGCTATCAGGTCCCAGCCCAGACAGACCTGCTCAATCAGAAACTCTGGGTGGGGCCCAGCAGTCTGTTGTAAGGAGCCTTCTAGGTGTCTCTGATGCTTGTTTAGCTTTGAGAACTGTTTAACGTAAGGGGGACTCAGTGGCAGTTTTCCACAGGGGAGAGACATTTTGTGTTTTAGAAAGAAATCAGGGCTTGAGGGGGCAAGAGTGAAAGCTTCGAGGTCAACCAGAAAGCAGTAAGAAAAGGCTGTGGGGTGGGGACATTATTGGGTCAGCAAGGGCTGCCAGAGGGACATTTGAGCTGTATCTTAAAGGATGCATGGGAGTTCTCCAGAGGGATGGGAGAAGGAAGACCAGTTGGAAGAGAGAGAGACAGCATGCACAAAAGTATGGGAGAGAGAAGTCTTGTTCTGAGATACAGGGTTGGAAGGCGCACGGACTTTTTGGTGTCTCCTGCTGCGTGATGGGTCTCGGACCCAGGCCTCTCGTGTGGCTCCAGGGGCCATCTTTCCATGGTGGTGTCTTTGACAAAACCCATACTGGACCTGGGGTCTGCTCTCAGGGCTTGGGCTTTGGGATGAGAAACTGGCTCCTGCGCAACTGCTCTGGACCCTTTCCCCAGCCATGGCATCCAGGGACAGACCTTCCCCCTGATTGGGGCGGTGGACATTCACCAAACCACCCCACCTACGATCTGACAAGATGAGCTCATTTTCTTCCAGATTTTGTAATCTTAGCAAAAGTCTTTCGTAGTTTCTTAGGCCCACTTCTGCTTTTAAATATCAAATGGAGCAAGTGGGGGAAAAACAACCCAGAATATTCTAGACCAACACTGTCCAGTAGAAATGTAATGTAAGCCACATATGTGATTTAAAATTTTCTAATAGCTGTATTTAAAAAAAAAAAGAAACAGGTGACGTTAATTTAAATAATACAATTTTTTTAAACCTACTATATCAAAAGTAGTATTTTGACATTTAATCAATATAAAAATTATTAATGAGATATTTTACTACATTTTTCATTGTAAGCCTTCAGCTCCAACGTGTGTTCTACACTGAGAGCACATCTCAATTCAGGAGCTAAATTTTCACCGGAAATCTATATTTAGAAGTCATAAAATTTACAGTTGACAAAGCAGATGCAAAGTTGTCTCAGCGTTCTTAAACGTTTCCTAGTAACGGAATTGAGTGTTGGTTTTTACATTTAAATTAATTAAAAGTGAATGAGGTCATAAGTTTAGTTCTACACGAGGCACATTTCAAGTGTGGTCGGTAGCTGCTGGATTGGACAGTACAGACAGTGCAGCTCTGGATGTAGACCCAGGGTCCAAAAATGAGCGCACGAAACCCTGGGCTGCCCTCTTGAGTTTTCTTTAGTTTATAATGGCCCCTCCCCACCCCCAGCCCTGAGCCAGATTCTGGTCTCTGGGAAGGTCTTGCAGGGGTTGGGTCCGTTTTCCAACAGGCGTTGCAGGAGTGGGAGCGAGTGGGATGGTGGGAAATATTTAAGTCACCTCCCCGAGGAGAGCAGCCCTGGTGTATAGCATCCGCCAGTTTCTGTGGTGTAAACATTCCCACTTTGGTTAATTTCAGGCTACAAACACCGTGTCACTGCGAGCGCTGGAAAGAGGTTTGCAGTAGCACTCATGCCTTACCCATACGGTAGATGTAAATGACATCCAGAGTATAGATAACAGTAGAATGTGGTAAAAGAATTAGGGAAAGGATGAGTTTTGAGTGTTTGTAATCTTTGTTTTTAATAGCATTAAAAAAATATTTATAGAGTTATGTAACTTGATTTTTAATCATGGTTGTGTTTAACAGCCAGCTTACAGAAATTCCTGGAAATTTCACCATCAGTTTCCCAAGCCAGTGAACGCTAGCTAGCTCCAGCACGCCACGGGAGCCAGACCAGAGGTGTGTTGACTAAACCACAGAGCATTGCAGCTGGGTGTCACACAGCCATCTGCTCATTTGAAGATGAGACAACTGCAGACCAGAGAGGGTCTGGGATTTACCCAAGGTCACACAGCATATTAGTCACAAGGCCAGACATGCAGAAGTCTTCAAGGACCGTGGATGAGAGAACCTACTCATGTTACACTGCCTTATAAAAAGCCCTTCCCTGGCTCCCCAGAATATATTCCACACCCAGGACACAGGCTGTTGTCTGTCTGCCATCTGTGGATGCTTTCCCAGATCTCTTCTCCAGTTCTTCTAAGCTGCTTGGAGGCATCTCCTCCAGATGTTTGCTCACCTCGTGCCCTGTCCCAGGCCTGCCCTTCTGATGTCATCTGCAGTCAACAAGAGCATCACTGCCTCCATGAGGCCTTTCACTTCCCCAGACCTCTAGGTGGAATTTACCTTCTTTTCCTTTCCTCTCTGCTCCATTTGTTCTCTCTCCTACCACGCACATTTTAGTAGTTACCAGTCTTGGTGTCACCTCTGGGAGACTAGACTCTGCCTCCATTCTCAGCCAGGGCTGGTCCAGTGCAAGGGAAGGAGTGGAGGTCCAGGCTGGTCCCCTCTAGAGAGCTGAGGCTGTTTGGGGCACACCCTGCTCCGGGGAGACTGAAGTCCCACAGAGCATGTCCTGAGGCCAACTTTGGCCTTGTTTTTGAAAGAAGCAGTTCCCTAGCGAGTGGTAGCTGTAGAAAGGAGGGAAGGAATCTTCATTCCTCTAAACTTTTCCTTGTGTGGAATCAAAGGGAGGTGAGGGTGGCTGGGGTCCTGCTTTTGCACATGGTGAGGATTCTGAAGCCTCTTCGGATCCGTTCCTGACCACAGGTCTTGCTCAGGCTTTTTCCTTTGGGGTTCTGTCTTTTCAGCACAAGGGAAGATGATGGTGACACAACCTATCATGTGATGAGGATTAAGTGTGCAGGTCAGATGTGGGCAGCAGCGTCTGGCACAAAGTGGATGCTTAGTTAATGCCATTGTCCCTCTCTCCTCTCCTCTCCCAGCCCTTTATTCTCATTCCCTGGATGCCTTCCAGCTCCTTCTACCCCGAGTTTCCTGCATCTCTCTCTCTTCTGACTTCTCTGCCTTTTACTTCCTGAGGCTTTGATGTGATCATGTCCCCCCAGAACAGTAAGGAAGGTAACGTGAGGGTGGATGACAACACCAGCAGAGTGAGGAAAGGCCTTCCTGTGCACACAACAGGCCTGGCCATCCTGTTCAGAAGTCCCTGTGCCCCCGGGTTTTCGGAAAGTTTTGCAGTGAATTTATTTGCCCAGCAGTCCCCTTGCTGAGTACTGATCAGAGCAGTGACCCCCTGCTTGGCATGGGAGGTCTGCAGAATCATGGAGTCTTCCTGGGTTTCCTCTGGGTATGAACTAACTGTTCTCAGTGCTGAATCTCTGCGGTATTGATATGATACTCTTGCTGGACTGCCTCTTCCACTCTTCATTCATTCTGCTACCTCTATAATAGTTAACCTTTCCTTTTTTTAAAGTGGCTCACTTTCTAGAAATTGAATACGCATATTTAAAAAGAAACTTTCATCGCACTGCCCTAAATGGAAAACTAGGACCCACTTGCCCTAAGCAGAAATAAAAGAAAATAAACCAGTTCTGTTAAATTCTAACCTGGTCCCTTTGCCTGCCAAAGCCTTCAGTCTGGGCACTGCCAGGCTTCAGCCTTGCTGAAAGGAAGTTGTCACAGTGGGCCTCTTCAGCAAAGTAGTACTGACTCCCCACTGCCAAGGTGGCCCCCCGAGTAGCCCCGTGGACACCAGGGTCTACACCAGGGTTTGGATCATTCTCTCTGTGTGTGTTGGGGGAGGGGGGCTGCCCTGGACATTGTAGAATGTTTAGCAACATCCCTGTTGCCAGTAGAACCTCCCACCTCCCTGCTCAGTTTGACAACCAAAAATGTCTCCAGATGTTGCCAAATATCCTGGGGGGCTGCAGACTCACCCCCATTGTAAACTGCGGGCCTTTATCATTCAGCCTTTTGCTGTTGGGGTGGGAGGGTATCAACCATGCCAGACAGGCTCTGAGCCATGGCCCCTCACCTGTGTGTCGGGCCTTGGAGTAAGCTGCAGACTGATGATCTCAGGCCAGATTGGGCCTCCAGACACTTTCTGTTTGGCATGCGAGACGTGTTGCTAGCATTTTGTCAGATTCTGGCCTTGAACGTTCTTAGAGATGTGGCTATATAGGCCGCCTTTCTGCCTGGCAGCAAGTGTGAGGGGCCCCACTGACAGGGGCGTGCTCTCCCATGGGCCTCAGACCTCACCACTCCCTGATGCAGTCCCGGTACTGAGGCCTGTTTGTCATGGCAGTGTGCCACTGTTTAATTTCAAGTAGAACTGAGAGGAAATATTTCTTATCTCACATCTTTATCAAAACTGAGGAGAGTAAGGATAACCAAGAGGATCGTGCTCCTAGAAAAGTGTGTGAGAGCACATTTTTTCATATAGGCAGCTTCCTTTGCCCCATAAGTTAGCTACCCAGACCTGGTGGGCTCTGAAGCCAGGACTCCTGGCCTAGGGAGTCTAAAAATAGGCTTGTGAGGGCTCTGTGAGCTTCCTGAACGTGTATACCAATGTGTGTGTGTGTGTGTCCGTCCGTCCATCCGTCCATCCCTGAAGGAGTGACTGGGGCTTTTTAGAGAGTAGCTTCTTGTCTGAAAGTAAACATTCTGCAAAGAGGAAGTGCAGGTCCCAGGGTCACAGAGCAGGGTGTGGATGGGAGGGGCCCCCTGTCCACACTTGACCATATGACCACATTTCCCCAGCCAGGGTTTCTGCGGCTTGTCGCCTTGGGCTAGGAGGGCAACTGTTGGTCGCTGACAGAGATTGCATATCTGGCCTTAAACAAGCCAGAGCTATAAAGAGAAGTTGAGGTAGAAAGTAGCTAGCAGCTCTGTGTACATCTAGAAAGTTGCTCAGTGTGGCCGGAGCCTGAGGGCTTCCTGGATCTGAGACCCACTTGCCGTGTGACTGTAACCGAGTGCCATATAACCGTACCTCTGCTTCCTGGTCTGCGATGTGAGGGACTTGGAAGGGTTGATCTCAAGGAGGTCTTTCCACTTAAGTTGGCTCATTTCGTCCTGACCCATGTTTCTCTGCTCCACAGGCAGCAGTAATGTGGGCCAGGTCCCCTTTCCATGGGCTGCAGGGTCGTGGTCCCCCTGGGGCCGCCTGGCATTCCCAAGCCTCTCCTCTCCTTCTGGATTGGGGCTGTGGAGCACCCACTTGTTGGGACACACACACGTCCACAGTAGCGCTTTGTTAAAACCCCTGGAAGTCTGCACAGGCGTCTCAGCCCTTTGAGGCAGATGTGTTACTGCTTTTTTGCCATTCCCCTTATACAGATGGGGTGCCTTGAGCTTGGGGAGGGAGAGCAGGGGAGGAGGCTTGCACCTTCTTGGACTAGAGGGTGAATCAAGAGGTGGTGGGGAGGGGTGGTGAGAAGGAAGAGTCAGCAAAATAGCTGGCTTTCGCTGGGCTCTTTCATGATTATCTCACTGAATTATCACAAATCTATGGGGTAGAGATGCAGTCATTTCCATTTTACAGATGTGAAGACCGAGGGTCAGAGAGAGAGTGACTTGTATTGACTCACAGCCAGGTTCCAACCCAGATCAGCCGGGCTCCAGAACCTTGTCTCCTCCCCCTGGCAGTGCCCCTCCCTGGGTGCCAGCCCTGGGCACCCCTGGGAGCAGATCAAAGAATGCAGTGTGTGACTCCGTGCCCTCCACCTGGGGAGCCCATTGTCCAGCAGAGTGTTCCTTGACAGTGCCTGGTGGAGAGGGGGGCCTGTGGCCAGGGGATCCACCCAGCTTCTACCTCAGGCCCAGTGGATCCTCCTGGTGCTGCTGGTGTCCCTGGCTGGGCCCAGGTGGAGTCCTGTAGCTGAACCTGTGGATGGACAGGAGGTGTGACCTGGGGCTGCCTGGAATTCTGTTGGCATGGCCCGCCTGGGGTTCTGTGTGTCATGTTCACAGGAGCCAGGGTGACTCTGGTCTAGAGATTTGCCTGGTTCCCAAGCATGTCCTCGTGGGTTTTGTTTGCCATCTGACCTCGTCAGCCGGCTGTCATCCCCTCGGCCCTCCCGTACCCTTCACATCCCTTCCGTCCATCAGGCATGGGCTTTGGGGTCACCCAGACCTGGGTTGGAATCTGACTGCCCCCTCTCCTGCCTTGTGACCCGAGACAGGTCTTTTCATGCTTCAGAGGCTCAGTTCTCTCATGTGAACATGGAGGGTGATGACTTCACAGCACTTTGTCCAGGGTTAGAAACCCAGCATATCCCAGTTGGCGGACAGTAGGAGCCCTGTGCCAGGCACTTAGCTAATAGGTCAGGGGTGTTGCTCAAGGTCTAGATGGGCAGATAAGTGCGTAAACCAGGCCCCCAGGCTGCATAGAGGGCAGGCTTTTCCAGTTTTTTGAAATAGCACGAAACTTTACAATGGACATCTTTCCCTTAAGAATCCGGGCATCTGGCTTCGCTGGAAGGATCAGCAGCTCTGGCTCCATGGGCCCGTATTTCTGCGTGGCGTCTGTGAGCCGGCTGAGTGTAGCTGGCCCGTAGGTGGGCACCTCCTGCCCTGTCTGCCTGTGCACCCCCCTGCCCCCCCGCCCCCAGCGCATGTTTATGGAGCACCAGCTGTGGGCCAGGCACTGTCGCGGTGGTGAGGGCACGGACACAGAGCCCTGCCCTCGGGAAATTACATTCTAGGGGCAGTGGCATGGGCCCCCAGAGTGTCAGATGGTGATGTGTGCCATGAACGCATGGGCGCTTGGACTTGCCTGGGACACCCCCTGTTTTCTCCCTGCGCCCCACTGCTCTGGAATGGCTCCTTGGTGCTGTCGCAGGGCGCGCGCTGGCGGGCTGCACGTTTGTGCATCAGCCTCTGCTGTCACGGTGGTTGTGCGCGGGCCGAATGCACCGCACGCCTTCCTCACGGCCCCCTGGTGCATCACCACCAAGGAGGCGGCTCCTCCAGGTTCCCCCACTTGACAGATGAGCAACCCAGGCTCCGATCCCTGAACTTGCCCCCCCGGGTCGTTCTGTTACTCGGCGTCCGAGCCGGAACTAGCCCCCAGCTGAGTGGGACTCCAGTGCTGAGTCCCTGTGTTCATGTTGGTTTGTGCAGGCGCGTTGGTTCCCTGGAGACTTGTGTCCCTCGGGCAGTGAGTTGAGGAAGGCCGGGGCTTATCTTGGGGGTGCAGTAAGACGCGCGTGCCCACCCGGCACCGTGTTGCTGGCTCTGCCCGCTGGGCCACATGGCCACCCCTACCCCTTTGTTTCAAATGCTACGTGTCCCTTAAGGACCATCTCAAAATGCCACAGATGTTTAACAAATTTGGTTGAAAATGGTGTCTCCTACCAGGCAGCCATTGCCTATGACCCTGCTCACTCCACGTCTTAAGGATTCATGAGGCCATCTGACCCCTCCCCTCTGGTCCCTTCCCACAGGGCAGGGGCACAGCCCTGGCTCCTTCCTCTCTGTCTCTGCAGGGGCCCTGGCACAGCTGGCTTTAGGGAATGGGGGCTGGGCAGGCAGATGGTCTGATAGAGCGAAAATGTCTGTGCAGACACACAACTTCCCGTGTCTCTCCCCAGGGACTGTGAGTTCAGTTTGCATCTGCCCCGGAGTCCGATTCCAAGCCCGAACTTGGCCTTTGCTGAAAGATGGTGTGATGAGGATAGTGGTAATGGCAATGACCATCCTAATGATGACAAGGACTGTCGTTTGTCACGTTCCGGCTAGGTGCAAGGCACTGTGTTTGTTATTCTTACGTGTGCAGTCTCATTTAATCTCCCAAGTCCGCATCAGGGTAGGAATGTGTTGCCCCATTTTACAGATGAGGAAATGGAGGCCTGCAGTCACCCAATAGCAGCAGCCTTTGGACTTGGGCTCAGGGGACTTTGGTCCTGCAGCCAATGTTCCTGACTTCTGGGCTGGACTGTACCAGAAGGGGTAAGGCACTCCCGGATTCGAATCACCTCAGTAGCACCCCAGAGCTGCCCAGGGACTTGGGTCAGCACGTTAGGACGCGGCACCACCTCCGTCTCCTCATCTGTTGATCCCACCCCAGGGACTGTGGCAAAGGGGCCTTAGAATGTACTAGACAGGTCCAGAAGCTCGCCGGATCATCCCTTCTCCCCTCTGCTTTGGCAGAACTGCCCCTCTACCCCCAGAGCCCCAAGGTCACCCCCTGTGCTCTGGGTGCCCTTCCTGCCCATTGAGGCCACTCAGTTCACAGGGTTCCTCCCGCAGGCTTTCTGTGGATGTGGCAGGCGCAGCTGGGGGTGGAGGAAGGAGGCACAGCGTTCCAGGGAGGCCTTGTGGCCGTGGGCTGCCCCACTCAATGGCCACATTGTTTGGCCTGGAGCTCAGAGGTGCCGAGGTTTTGGGACTCCACCTACAGAGACAAGGCTGCTGAGAAGCGGGAGACATTTTTGTGTCGACTGTTTTGTGTTTGGTGGCTGCCCCGTGGACTTCCTTCCACAGACCTCTGTTGAGTAACCAGAAGCCTCTTGCCTTGCATGCTGATGGGGTGTCCCCCTGCCCAGGGGCAGGGAGGCCTGGATGACTGTAGTACCTGTCTGCTTCCCCAGGAAGGAACAAGCCCAGAGAGGCAAAGGGCTTGCTCAGGGCTCCATGCTTCAGCCGCCTTTGTGTCTTGGAGTCCGACAGACTGGGTTTATGTCCTGGTTCTGTCCCTTATGTGCTGAGTGGCTTTGGGGAAGCCCTTTCCTCACCAAACCTGTTTCCCCACCTGTAAAAGAAGGTAAGTATAACTGTTCCCAGTAAAGGAGTGCTTAGCACCGTGCCAGTATGCATTAGGTGCTCACTCCTGGCAGCCATCAGCTCTCCTGTCTTGGGTGGCAGAATTGGGAGGGCCTGGCTTCTGGCTGGCTTTGCCGCATCTAGCTGTCAGCTAGGTTAGTCAGCCTTTGGCTGTTCTGCCCTGATTTCTGGGCATCTTAAGGCCACTGAAGTGTCTCACTTATAATCATTCATTCATGTATCCAGTAAACACTTAATGATCAAGTGCAAGCTTGAGGCTCTGCTAATGGATGATATGGATGGACTTTTATAAGTATAAACTACTTATTCAATGATAAAGTGACTTTAGTTCCTCACCTTGAGCCCTAAAATGCCAGTGTTGCAAATGACCTACAGCTGTTCAAAGCTTCATTTTCCAGGTGTGGAAACTGAGGACTAGAGCAGGAAAGGGGTTTTGCCAGCCCCCCGGAAGGACAGTGGCAGAACTGGGACTATGTCCAGAGACCTCCTGGCTCTGGCTTACTTAACTTTAGTTCCAGGAATGTTGCCAACATTTATTTTTTGAGCACCTTGTGTGTCCTTCAGGGAAGGCCAGGGAGGGGAGGGGCCCTGGGCCCAGAGCAGAGTGTTGATGCCTCGTCTCTGGCTTTCGAGTGCCTCAGTTGTCCCGCGGGGACTGCCGGGCTGTGGTGGTGCTGGCCCCCTGATCCTGCTGCTCGGCCTGCTGCCTGTGGGCTGTAAAAGTTAATGTCTAAACCCTGTGGGTGGTCCAAGCTTTGTCTTATCTGGGCTGGGACATCCTAGCTCCCTTATCTCCCGGTGAGCAAGCTCACTTGGCCTGTGTGAGCAGACCGGTGGGGCCCCGTGAGGCCCAGTGAGGGCTGGAGCAGGAAGAGAGAGAGGGGCCCTTTCCCCTACTCACCCAGGGGCTGAACTCAAGTTTTTTGTGGCTTCTTCCTTGAGGCCTGAGGAAGGGAGGATGGGGTCACTAGGTCTCTTCCACTGGGGAGATGAGCAGAGCCCAGACTTGGCACCCAGACCGGTCCCAGTTCAGGTCCGGGCTTTGCCACTACTCGTTCCATCTGTGCACAGCCCTGAGAGGTGTGGCGGGTCCTCCCTGGCTGGGAAGGGACCAATTGTGCTGTGACAAAAGCTTCTGTGCACTCGGTAGTCCCTTTCCAGTATGGATTGTCATGGCCTCTTCCGCAGCCTCCCTGTCTTTCTCTTTACTCGGAATTGGGTTTAATTCCATTCAGTGTTGACGCAATAAAAATCTTCTACTGTTTTTTCTTACGGTTTTAGTTTGTTTGCTTTTATTAAAAAAAGAAAAAAAAAAACCCCACTGAATCAGAGAGACCTTAATCTCTCTGAGCCTCAGTTTGCCCATATGTAAAATGGGAATAAAATATCACTAAATGCTAATAACAGTTGGTAACACTTACTGAGCATTGACTTACTGTGTGCCAGGTCATGTTTTCAGGGCCTGGCATACATTATCCTATTTTATCCTCACAATAAGCCCCAGGAAGTATAGGCATTTTTTAGGGTATCTGCTTCAAATCGTGAGTGGAAGATAATCCACGCAAAGCACGTGGCACAGGGCCTGGCACAGAATAAGCTCTTGATTCCAATTAAATGTCACGGATGGGGAAACTGAGGCTGACCCCAGGTCACTGACCTGGCAGGCACTTACCTGTTGAGGAGGTTGAGGGCATGGAGTGAGACCGTGTAGGTAAACGGCTGCATATCTGGGGTTTTCTTTGTGTGTTACTTACAAGGGCAGAAATCACCTTGGTGTTGATGTTTAGCCCAGATGTTTGATATATTGTAGGCCTTCCCAGCAGGTTGGGGAAAGGTGGATCTGGTAGAGAGGAGAGATTTTTTTTTTAGATTTTTTATTTATTTATTTGACAGGGAGAGACACAGCGAGAGAGGGAACACAAGCAGGGGGAGTGGGAGAGGGAGAAGCAGGCTTCCCGCCGAGCAGGGAGCCCGATGCAGGGGCTCGATCCCAGGACCCTGGGATCATGACCTGAGCCGAAGGCAGATGCTTAACCGACTTGAGCACCCAGGCGCCCCGAGAGGAGAGATTTTAAATTCTGGCTCTGTCGGTCTTAAGGAGTATTGAGTTGATTCATTTGCATGGCTCTGAAGAAGTTGATGCAGTGAGCATCCCCAGGCTGAAAAAGGAGGAGATACTTCATTAATTGAGCTGTGCAGGTACAGTGCTGGGTGCACACCTGCCCGGACCCCCTGCCAGGGGGCCTCGTCTCCCAGATGCAGAGATTGGTTTTCTGAATGAGAACTCTGAGAGCACAAGGACTGTTTTTCACTGCCATATTCCCAGTGGCTAACATAGTAGAGGGACAGGGTAGGTGCCTGATGAATCCATGAACGGGTGAATCAATGAATGCATGAGTGACGGGAGAGGTGATGTGACCTCCCAAGATCATGTAACAAGGCCATGACCCTTATGCTGTTCCCTGACAGCTGCTTAATCTAAACTGATGGGGAGGCAAACACAGGTTTCCAGTTTCCTTTGGCCCTCAGCCAGAGAAGAAGCCAGCAACTGCCTGCTGTCCCCCATCAGGCACCCTCTGAGCACGCGTATGGGCTGGCGTCTCCAGGGAAAGGAAGCTCTTGAGTGCTGAGGAGGGGGAACAGTCACGGTGAGGGTACTCCTCTGGGAAGAGGGCCTGGAAAAAGCAAGCGCCTCTCTTACCAGAATGTGCTACCTGTATCCAAGCTCAGGCAGAGCCGCCTTCTTAACACAGGGCAGCTGTTGCGAGCAGCTTGGCTCCCGTGGGCCAGGTTCAAAGCCCAGCCCTGCCTGCACTGGCCGTGGGGTCCAGGGTAGGGCGGGAGGGGCTTCCTTCTTACAGGTTGAGTCGAAACCTTAAAATAAAGAGACTCAGATGCCAGCAGGGAAGATGTTTGATATATTGTAGGCCTTCCCAGCCGGTTGGGAAAAAAGCGGAGCCCAGGGAATGGGATATGAGCTCTTTAGTCAAAACAACCTGGTTCAAATCCTGCCCTCATCTCAGTGGTTGGGGACCGTGGCAAGTTACCGACTCTCTCTGTGCCTCTGTATTCTCATCTGGAATACGGGACGACGAACAACAGCCTGTGCGCCCAATCTGGCCTGCCCCTTGTGTTTGTAGATGAAGGTTTGTGGGCACACAGCTGTGCCCTCTGTTCAGGTACCTCTGGCTGCTCCCGGCTGCAAAAGACCATCTGGCTGCAACCTGAAAACATTTATTGTCTGGCCCTTTACGGAGAAAGTGTGCTAACCCTGTATCTGTAGAATGGGAATAATAACAGTGTTTACCTTACGGACCCATGTGTGGGTAAAATGAGAGACTGTGGATAAGAGCCATGAAGGGCCTGGGACAGGACATAATGTCTGTAGTTTCCTGAGCTGAAGGGCACTTGGGTTACGTTTTTTTTTTTTAGAGATTTTATTTTAGAGAGAGAGCATGCAAGCGGGGAGAGGGGCCGAGGGAGAGGGAGAGGGAGAGAGAGAATCCTGCAGCAGACTCCACGCCCAGCACGGAGCCTGACGCGGGGCTGGATCCCAGGACGCTGAGCTGAAACCAAGAGTCGGACGCTTAACCGACTGAGCCACCCAGGTGCCCCGCACTTGGGTCACGTTTTAAGAGCCATGCAGTGTCTTGGTCTGGGAGCCTATCCCTGCACGTACTCCCTCCCTCCCCCTAGTCCCTCATAACCACTAATCTCTGTCTCTATGGATTTGCCCATTCTGGGCATTCCATATACACGGAATCCTATAATACGTGGCCTTTTGTAATCTGATTTCTTTCACTTGGTGTAAGGTTTTCAAGGTTCATCGTATTGTAGGATGTGTCAGTGCTTCATGCCTTTGTGTGACCGCATCATGTTCCATTGCGTGGATAAGGGCCACATTTTGTTTCTCTGTTCATTAGTTGATAGACATTTATGTGAGTCGTTTCCACTTTTTGGCTATTGTGAAAAATGCTGCTGTGGACATTTGTGTACAAGTTTTGGTGTGGATTCATGGTTTTTTATTATGGTAAAATATGTATAATAAAACATTTGCCAGGACGCCTGGGTGGCTTAGTTGGTTAAGAGTCTGCCTTCGCCCAGGTCATGATCCCAGGGTTCTGGGATTGGGTTCTGCATTGGGTTCCTTGCTCGGCGGGGAGCCTGCTTCTCCCTCTCCCACTCCCCCTGCTTGTGCTCTCTCTTTCTCTCTGTCTCTCTGACAAATAAATAATTAAAATCTTCAAAAAAAATAAAACATTTGCCATTTTAATCATGTTTAAGAGTACAATTCAGTGGCATTCCTAAGTTCACAATGTTGTGCAACCATCCCCACCATCCATCTCCAGAACTTTTTCATCTTCCTGAACTGAAACGGTGTACCATTATTTTTATTTTATTATTTTTTAAAGATTTTATTTACTTATTTGACAGAGAGAAGACACAGCGAGAGAGGGAACACAAGCAGGGGGAGTGGGAGGGGGAGAAGCAGGCCTCCCACGGAGCAGGGAGCCCGATGCGGGGCTCGATCCCAGGACCCTGGGATCATGACCTGAGCCGAAGGCAAGCGCTTAACAACTGAGCCACCCAGGTGCCCCACGGTGTACCATTATTTTTAATTAATTAATTATTTTGTAGGCTCCATGCCCAGCGTGGAGCCCAATGTAGGCCTTGAACTCATGACCCTAAGATCAGGACCTGAGCTGAGTCAGGTGCTTAACCAACTGAGCCACTCAGGTGCCCCAAACTGTGTACCATTAAACACCAACTCCCCATTCTCCTCTCCCCCCCATCCACTGGCAGTCACCTTTCTACTCTATTTCTGTGAATTTGACTACTCAAGGTACCTCACATAAGAGGGATCATGCTTGTACTTTGTGGCTGGCTTATTTTACTTAGCATATTGTCTTTGAGGTTCATCCATGCTGTAACACGTGTTAGAATTTCCTTTTTTCTTTTTAAGGCTGAATGATATTCCATTGTATACATGTGGTATGTATATACCGTATTTTGTTTTTCCATTCATCTGTTGATGGACATTTGGGTGGTTTCTACCTATTAGCTATCGTGAATAATGCTGCTGTGAACATTGGTATACAAATACCTGTTGAATAGCCTCCTTTCAACTTTTGGGTATATATCCAGAAGTGGAGTTGCCAGATCATAAAGCATTTCCATTTTTAATACTTTAAATTCTATTTTTAATTTTTTGAGGAACTGCTGTCCTGTCTTCCACAATGGCTACACCATTTCACATTCCCGCTAGAAATGCACAAGGGTTCTCATTTCTATACATCTGTGCCAACACTTGTTCTTTTTTTTTTCTTTTTTTTAAAGATTTATCTATTCGAGAGAGAGAGAGAGAAAAAGCACAAGTGGGAGGGGCAGAGGGTAAATAAGCAGACTCCCCACTGAGGGTGGAGCCCGTTGTAGGGCTCCATCTCACAACCCCAAGATCTCTCACTACCTGAGCCAACACCAAGAGTCAGATGCCTATAACCACCTGTGCCATCCAGGTGCCCCTCCTTTTTTTTTTTTTTTAAATAGCCACCTTACTAGGTGTGAAGTGACATCTCATTGTAATTTTGATTTGCATTTCCCTAGTTAGTGATGTTAAGCATCTTTTTATTTTTATTTATTTATTTTTAATTTTAATTTTATTTAATTATTTGAGAGAGAATGAGAGAGAGAGAGCACGAGAGGGAAGAGGGCAGAGGGAGAAGCAGACCCCCTGCTGAGCAGGGAGCCCGATGTGGGACTCGATCCCGGGACTCCAGGATCATGACCTGAGCCGAAGGCAGTTGCTTAGCCAACTGAGCCACCCAGGTGCCCAAGCATCTTTTTATGTGTTTATTGGCTATTTGTATATTTTTGAAAAAATGTCAATTCGAGTCTTTGCCCAATTTTGTTAGTTTGCTTTTTTGTTATGTAGTTGTAGGAGTTCTTTCTGTATTATGGATATCAGTCCCTTATCAGATACATGATTTACACATAGTTTCTCCCATTCTGTGGGTTCCTTTTTCAGTCTGTTGATAGTGTCCTTTGATGCACAAAAGTTTTAAATTTGGATGAAGTCCAGTACGTTTATTTTTTCTTTTGTTGCCAGTGCTTTCAGCATATCCAAGAAATCATTGTCAAATACAATGTCAAGAAGCTTTTTCCGTGTGTTTTCTTGTAAGAGTTTTATAGTTTCAGCTCTTATGTTTTGGTCTTTGATCCATTTTGAGTGAATTTTTATATATGGTATAAGGTGTAAGGGTCTACCATCTTCATTCTTTTGCATATGGATGTTTAGTTTTCCCAACACCATTTGTTGAAAAGACTGTCCTTTCCGCCTTGAATGGTCTTGACATCCTTGTTGAAAATCATTTGTCCATATATGTAAGGGTTTATTTCTGGGCTATCTTTCCATTGATGTATATGTCAGTCATTCTTCAGTACCAAGGTGTTTTGATTACTGTAGCTTTGTAGTAAGTTTTGAAGTCAGGAAGTGTGAGATTTCTAACTTTCTTCTTTTTCAAGAATGATCATTTTGGCTATTAGAGGTCCCTTGATATTCCATATGAATTTTAGGATGGATTTTTCAATTTTTACAAAAGATGCCATTAGGATTTGATAGGGCTTGCACTGAATCTGTAGATGGGGTAATACTGACATCTTAACAATATTGAGTCTTCCTGGGTGCCTGGGTGGCTCAGTTGGTTAAGTGCCTGCCTTTTGACTCAGGTCATTATCCCTTGAGTCCCGCTTTGGGCTCCCGTGGGGAGTCTGCTTCTCCCTCTCCCTTTGCCCCTTCCCCCTGCCCATGCTCTCTCTCTCTCTTGCTCTTTCTTGAATAAATAAATAAAATCTTTAAAAAAAAAAAAAAAAAGTCTTCCAGTCCACGAACATGGGATGTCTTTCCATTTACTTGTGCCTTCTTTAACTTCTTTCAGCAATGTTTTATAGTTTTCAGTGTACAAATATTTTGCCTTCTTGGTTAAGTTTTTTTTCCCCCTAAGTATTCCTGAGTTATTTTCTGCTTTTTGATGCTATTATAAATGGAATTGTTTCCTTAATTTCCTTTTTGGATTATTCATTGTCAATGTATGGAAACTCAACTGATTTTTGTGTGTGGTTTTATATCCTGCAACTTTGCTGAATTTGTGTTTATTGGTTGTAACAATTTTTTGTGTGTTCATAATCTTTAAGGTTTTCTACATATAAGATCATGTCATCTGCAAACAGAGATAATTTTACCCCTCCTTTGCAATTTGCTTGTTTGTATTTTCTTTTTCTTGCCTAATTGCACTGGCTATGACTTCCAGTATTGTGTTGAATAGAAGTGAAGAAAGTGGGCATCCTTGTCTTGTTCCTAATCTTAAAGGAGAAGCTTTCAGTATTTCACCACTGAGTATGATGTTCACTATGTTCACTGTCATATATGGCCTTTGATACGTTGAGGTGGTTTTATTTTTTATTTTTTTAAGGTTTTATTTATTTATTTGAGAGAGGAAGAGCACAAGCTGGGGGAGAGGAAGAGGGAGAAGCAGACTCCCTGCTGAGCAGGGAGCCTGACGCAGGGCTCCATCCCAGGACCCTGAGATCATGACCGGAGCCGAAAACAGATGCTTAACCAACTGAGCCACCCACGTGCCCTGAGGTGGTTTTATTCTATTCCAAATGTGTTGAGTGGTTTTCTCATGGAAGAGTGTTGAATTTGCCAAATGTTTTTATTCTTAAATTCTTTTTTTTTTTTTTTAAGATTTTATTTATTTGAGAGAGAGAGAATGAAAGACAGAGAGCATGAGAGGGAGGAGGGTCAGAGGGAAAAAAGCAGACTTCCTGCTGAGCAGGGAGCCTGATGCGGGACTCAGTCCTGGGACTGCAGGATCATGACCTGAGCTGAAGGCAGTCACTTAACCAACTGAGCCACCCAGGTGCCCCAAATGTTTTTTTTCTTTTTTTTAATTTTAATTTAATTTTTTTTTTAAGTAGACTTAAAAAAAAAACAATACAGGGTGAACTCACGACCTTGAGATAAGACCTGAGCTGAAATCAAGTATTGGACGCTTAACCCACTGATCCACCTAGACACCCTGCCAGATGTTTTTTCTGTATCAATTGAAATGATTATGTTTTTTTCCTCCTTCATTCCATTAATGTGGTGTATTACATTGACTGATCTTTGTGTGTTAAACCATCCTTCCAGGAATAAATCCCACTGTGTCATTGTGTATAATCCTTTTAATATGCTGCTGAGTTTGATTTACTAGTATTTTGTTGAGGATTTTTGCATCAGTATTCATCAGGGATATTGATCTGTAGTTTTATTTTCTTGCAGTGTGTTTGTCTGGCGTTTGATAGGGTTATGCTGGTCTCATAGAATGAGTTAGGTAGTGTCCATTAAGATTTTTTTTTTTTTTTTGTGATTCAGTATTGGTAGGTTGTGTGTTTCTAGGAATTAGTCTGTGTTATCCAGTTTGTTGGTGTATAGTTGTTCATGGTACTCTCATAATCGTTTTTGTTTCTGTAAAATCAGTAGTAATGTCCCTGTTCATTTCTGATATTAGTAAAATGAGTCCTCTCTTTTTTTCTTAGTCAGTCTGGCAAATGGACATATGTTTTTACATATCTTGCATGTATATCTAGGAGTGGAATTGCTGGATCATATGGTAATGCTATGTTTAACATTTTGAGGAACTGCCACACTGTTTCTAAAGTACCTGCACCATTTTACAATCCCCCCATCATTGTTTGAGGGTTCCAATTTGTCCATATCCTTGCCAACATTTATTGTTCTCCATCTTTTTGATTCTAGGCATCCTAGCAGCTATGAAGTGGTATCTCATTGTAGTTTCAATTAGCATTTCCCTAATGACCAGTGATGGTGAGCATCTTTTCATATACTTATCAGCCGTTCGTTTCTCTTTTTTGGAGAAACATTTATTCAGATCCTTTGTCCTTTTTAAATTGGGTTATTTGTCCTTTCATTGTTGAGTTGTAAGAGTGCTTTATATATTCTGGATACTAGTCTTTTATCAAAATATATGATTTTCAGGTGTTTTTCCCATTCTGCGGGTTGTCTTTTCACTTTCTTGATCCTGCCCTCTGATGTACAAAAGCTTTTTTTTTTTTTTTTTAACATTTTTTATTTATTTATTTGACACAGAGAGAGAGAGAGAGAGCACAAGCAGGGGGAGAGGCAGGCAGAGGGAGAGGCAGAAGCAGGCTCTCCACTGAGCAAGGAGCCCAATGTGGGGCTCAGTCCCAGGACACTGGGATCATGACCTGAGCTGAAGGCAGCCGCTTAACTGACTGAGCCACTAGGCGCCCCTGTACAAAAGCTTTAATTGTTGATGAAGTCCATTGTGTCTATTTTTTCTTCTGTTGCTTGTGATTTTGGTGTCACTTCTACCCACCCGATCTTTACTAATCCTCATATACTTCTTGACGTGCACTCAGGGATCCTCAAAGGTTTTTTGCAAAAAATGGGAGAATATTTAAATAATTATATTTATATACACACACACACACATATAGTTATATATATAATATATGTTAATATATTTTAATGTATAAATTATAATATTTATATATGCTCATTTTTTGGGAAAATACTCACTGTTTTGGACTCCATCTTTTTCTGTCTGACCATCTTTAATAATGCAAATCCCTAAAGCTTCTGAAAATACCCAGGGCTTCTCAAACCATCACTTGGTAAAGACTTACTAGGATGATCTTAACATCCTACCCAAGCCCTCAGCTCTTTGGTTAGAGGCACAAAGAATAAGGAACACTGATGAGGAAGTTCAGGTTAATAAGGAGGATAAAAGAGATGATAATTCTGCCAGTTTGCTCCCCAGATTTCTCTACCACCATCTTATATTAGTTTTTGCTAGGGGGAGGAGAGATGTGGCCCCAAGGTCCAGGCTTCTTGCCCTTTTGCAAATTTCTATAGAGCAGTGGTTTTCAAAGTATGGTCAGGGGACCAGCAACAGCACTGCCCCCCCCCACCCCGGGTGTTTATTGGAAACGTAGATTTTTGGATGCTACCCCAGACCTGGGGTGGGGTCCAGTGACCTTTGTTTTAGCAAGTTCTCCAGATGATTCTAATGCACGCTGAAGTTTGAAGACTACCGGCATAGTGTTTTTAGCTGCTAGCACCTAGAGATTACTAGGAAAATCTTACTTGCCCAGTGAGATGGCATCCTCGTCCTCCTCTTTGTTCTAATTCATCCTCATCATCCCTTGCCAAATGTGAGATCAAGTGCTTTTGGTAATAAGTACCAGAAAATCTCAAACTAGCCTAAACAATGGAAGAAATTAATTGGCTTGCATATTTTATTTGAAAAGTAGAGGGGAAGGTCAGGTTTGAAGGGAATTCCAGCATGGCTCAGTTACACTGTGATTCTCTCTGCACTCCTCTTTTTATCAGCCATGTCTTCAACTCTGGCTTTCCTCATGGTTGCAAGATGGCTGCCTACAACTGTCAGGGCTTCGTGCTTCCTAATTGGCTCCAGGGGGAGATATCAGGGCATCCCACACCATGAAGCAGAGCTCACCAGCTTGGCTGTGCTTAGACCGGCCCTGAGCCAGCACTCAGGGCAAGAGGCAGAGAAGTTCCCTGATTGGGTTAGGCCTCCCCTCCCCACTGGGGATGAGGTGAGTCCCACTCAGCTATCATGACTGTTTCACAAAAGGGAAGGGAAGAATGGTGTGTCCGCAGGCAGAAGACAGCCACGATACCTTGGCCTTTTTGCTCTTTGTGCTAAATCCACTGTTCCTCTGCGGTTCCACCCTCTAGAGATACCGTATCCAGGGGGATCCTCTAAAGCAGAAACCTGTCTGTGACACCGCTTATTAAAACCCTCTGGTGCCTTTCTCCAGACACACACACAAGAGCTTTCAGGGTCAAGTTCATCCTTTAAGATGTTTGAATTCTAGTTCCAGGTGACCTTTGTGACCCGCTCTCTTCCCATCCATTTGAACCACTCCCCCTTCATACTCTTCCACGCTGCTGTAGCCGCTGCTCTTGCCGTGTTCTGCCGGCAGTGTCTTTGTCCTTCTTCATGTGGCAAATGTGTCCTTCAAAGCCGCTCTTTGGCAGGCCCTCCAGGATGGCCACAGGTTTTTAGGTAACACAGTCACGATGTGCATGTATTGGCCTCTGCCTGTGGTCTTGGGGCAGGGACCTGTCTGGCTCATCCTGGGTCCCCAGTTCCCCAGGCTTGTTATAGACAGAGCTCAGATAGTATTTGTTGATTAAACATGACTTTTCTGGCCCTGCTGTGCCTAGCACTGTGGAGCCCCTGGTGGACCCTCGGTTGGTGCTTGTTGATGGATTAAACTGATCACAAACCTCGCTTCTCCAGGTCCTGAGAAAACCCTGAGCCCCAAATGGCTTGCTGCTCTTAAGGGAGCATGAAGGGTGAGTTTCTGCTGGTTTCAAGGAGTCGGTCCTTGGTACTTGCAGCTGTTGGATTTGGGGCTTGGTGAGGGCTTAGAGGCCTTGAGCTTTGCACCAGGAACCCTTGATCCTCAGGAGCCTCTTACCATCCCTGGACACAGTGAGCACAGGCCTGCTGGGGCTTTAATTGTGGACGGGCATAGATACCCCATCCCCCTGCAGCTGAATAGATGCAGCTATAGCCACGGGTTATTTTAGGCCAGTTCTTACCATTAAAAAAAAAAGCTTACTTCTAATATTTTTATAACTCCTATTTGTTGCTTAAAATGTGGAACATATATACAAGTCTACATCACCTGTAATCCTTCCCTGGGTATTCACGTATGTGCTTCCATTCTGTTTTCTAAGCATGTATATTTAGTGACTTCCTAAGGTCGTGAGATGCTTATTTTATTTTTATTTATCATTATTTTATTAATTGAGATTATTTTGTTAAGTAAACCCTGTGCATTTCTTTTTTTAAAAAATTGTATTTATTTATTTGAGAGAGAGGGAGAGCAGGGAGGGAGAGGGAGAAGCAGGCTCCCCTCTGAGCAGGGAGCCCAACGTGGGGCTCAGTCCCGGGACTCTGGGATCATGACCTGAGCCGAAGGCAGACGCTTACTGACTGAGCCACCCAGGCGCGCCAAAACCCATGCACTTCTGTAGAAGTCCCCTGCAGCCCTGGCACCGACAAGCTGAAAGGTAGAGCATTAAGATCCATGTAATGGAACCCAGTAGCAGCTATGTTATGGAGGGGACCTTTTTTTTTTTTTTTTTTTTTTTTTTGGTATCACATCAAGGCACTAAGATGTGAAATTTTAAAAGCCGAAAGGATGGGAGGAAAAAGGGGGGCAGAGAAAACCCAAACCATATTTTGCTCTATGTGAGAGGATAGTCAGGCAGAAGCTACACAAAGGTTAACGGGACATCACTCTAACACATGCGTGATTAATACCAAAGAGTGCTGCTTCTTCAGACTTCTGCAGGATGGTCATCTTTTTTTTTTTTTTTTTTTTAAGATTTTATTTATTCATTCGAGACACAGAGATACAGAGAGAGAGAGAGAGCACAAGCACGGGGGAGAGGCAGAGGGAGAAGCAGGCTCCCCGCTGAGCCAGGAGCTGGACATGGGGCTCGATCCCAGGACCCTGGGATCATGACCCGAGCTGAAGGCAGATGCTTAACCATGTGAGCCACCCAGGCGCCCTGGATGGTCATCTTTTAAAAAACACTTTATTGGGGTCCATATGAAAGTTGTGAAATATTGTGGGTTTCCTGGCGTGGAGCCAAAAGTTGGTACATGTATTCCTGGGAATAAAACCAAAGATAAGCTCAGAGCTTCCCAGCAGCCAAAGCAATCAGTCAATCAATCAATCAATCAATCAGTAAATGTTAAAAAATTACAAAAGGGAAGTGCATGGGGTCATGGAGATCTTGAATTGCAGAAGGGGAAGCGAACCAGATTGGCAGGATGCTCAAGCTTTCCTAGTGCTGAACTCTGGAGAGGGTGGTCATAGAGACCTTGTGTAAGGGTATTGTGTAAGGGACAACTTCACTGACAAATGCAGGAACTGCCTGGATCTGGCCACAGCTCGCACTGAGTCTTGATGATAACAGCGGGCGTGTTGATGAACTGTAGTTCTAGGAAGGCAGAGATTTGTGGGAAGCCTGAATAACATGGTCTGAGTGTGACACTGGCTGGTGGTTTTGTTTGCGAGAGATCCAACAGGAGCACGTTAATTGGTGTGGCTTGGTTATTGCGCTTTCATGTTGAGAATCTCATTTAACTGCCTTGACGTTGGAGGTAGAGGTGATTAGTGCCATTTTGCAGATGAAATTGAGGCTTCGGGCGATTCAGTGACTTACTCAAATTCACATAGCCAATTAAGTGGCAGTACCAGGACTTGAATTCAAGTCCTTTTCTTTTCTTTTTTTTTTTTTTTTAATATTTTATTTATTTGACAGAGACACAGCGAGAGAGGGAACACAAGCAGGGGGAGTGGGAGAGGGAGAAGCAGGCTCTCCGTAGAGCAGGGAGCCCAATGTGGGGCTCGATCCCAGGACCCCGGGATCATGACCTGAGCCGAAGGCAGACGCTTAACGATTGAGCCACCCAGGCGCCCCAAATTCAAGTCCTTTTCAACCACAGGCTGTTTGAGAAGGGGGAAGTGCCTGAGCCTGCCCTGTGTTCGCTGTGTGGGCTGTGGGCGGTGTAGGGCCTGTTGTTTTGTAAACACCACCTCATCCAGTCCTTACAGTAACTCTGGGTGGTCCCTAGTATTCTCCCATTTTACAGAGAGGTGGTCATTACCCAAGGCCACACATAGTAAGGGCTGGAGAGGCAGAGCGGAGGCTCCTGACCTGGGTTTGGGGGGACTTCAGGGTATGTGAGAATTCAGTAGAATTGCATGCAAACACTTGTTCCTGTTTGCATTTTTCTGGGTGAGAGGAGAGAGGATACCTTTCATGGAGTGTCCAAAACTAACACAAGAACAGAAAAATCCCAGACCTTTGAGCTCAAGGAAGGAGTCCTAGTAACAGCTTGTACTGACTGAGCCCCAGCTGGATGCCTGTCGCCCAGCAAGGCTTGGATGACCTGTCATTCTGGTGGGGTTTGGGTGTGTATCCCCCCATCTTACAGGCTGCTCAGGTAGGAAGTGGTTTTGCATAATGACAGTTTGCTTCTTTTCCACATTGCCTCTCGTGGCTGGGGCTGGACTTTTCTAGTAGTTAATGGGATGCTTTTAGCCCTTCTGGGGACCTGAGAATTATTAAAAGGCAGAATGAGATGCTGTCTTGCAAGAGGTCAGTGCCTGTGTCTGGGTCACCTCTGTTCCCTGACCGCTTGGGAACATGTCTGGTTGGTTGGTGGTTGGTTAAATGAAGCAGTGAATGAATGAATGAGGCGGAGAAAGAAGTACATCTCACTGTTCTGGATTGTAGGACATTAATTCATCTCCGATCGCTTTTGTCCAGGGTCGCCGTAGTGTTGGAAGTCCTGGGGGAGTACTGGTCAGGCATGACTGGAGTGACCCTGGGAGCCTCAGAGGCCACATCCTCCCTGGCAGGAGGTGGTGTGCGAGCTGGTGGTGTCCCCGTACGTGGCTCTGTCCCCTGCCGTGGAGCCTCCCCTCAGCGTGGTGCAGGCCTGTCTGCCAGAGGGCCAGCACTGTGTTGCTACCCCCGGTATCTAGTACCTCTAGTGTCCCAAGGCCATAGCTAGTGAACAGTGGGCCGGGGACCTGGGTCCAGCCCTGCATCACTGCATCCTTATATGTACATTGCCGGGAAGTCTCTGGAAGGTCCACCACAAGCTGGAGACTCATGGAAACACTGAGGCCTCTCCTCCCTCCTCTGGCTGGAGAGCAGCTCTGGCCCAGGGGGTCATGGCAGCAGTTTTCTTTTCCATTGCGAGGATGATGGGCCCCACGGCCTGGTGCCTGCCTCTGCCAAGCTGAGCTGGAGGGACTTTGCCACAAGCAGGGCCGGGTGCTGGGAGCCGGGAGGAGATTTCAGGAACGTCTGCTACAGTCCGTGAGGCTCTGCCCCGTCCCCACCTACTTGCTTCTGTAATTTCAGGAAAATACAGCATCTTTGCACGCGTGCCAGGAACCCAGAAAAAGAGCGAGGATGGGAGAGAGCCAGAGAGGGAGGGCCTGGGTCGGCACCAATGGCACTTCGCAGTCTTCTTGTCCTTCTCTGGCCCCTGTGCTGGGCTGGGAGCCCCTTGAGGGCCTGGGTCTGGTGGTTCTCCGGGGGCCCGCTACCTACTGGGTGTGTGATGAATGAATGAATGCGTGTGTAAATGAATGACCTGGGGAGTTAGGAAACCTTTCTAGTGCAGGACCTGCCACTAAATCATCTGTGGCCTTGGTCAGCCCCATCCCCTTTCTGGGTTTCTACACCTGAGCTGGTCTTCAAGGCGCCGATGTTCTGGTGTTCCACGCCAGCGAGGGCCCTGGCCTCTAGAAGATGGAGAGAGGCAAGAGATGGGTGCTGGGATTCGGCGAGGGCGTGGCCGGCTTGTATGCGGGCAGAGGGGCTGCTGGGACTGCTGGCTGGGAAGCTTAGGAAGGGGCAGTTGGCAAGTGGGGGCCCAGGAGGGGGGCAGGCAGAGGAGCAGGGAAGGTGCAGGCCTGGGGGCAAAGCTGTCCGTGGCAGCTGTGGGTTTCCATGGCAACTTTCTTTTTTCCGCTGCAAAATGCCCAGCAACCCTTCTGGATTTTAGAGCCTCCTGTGAGGGTTGGGCTCCGATTAGGGTAGTGCAGACTGGACAGGCCCCGGGGCAGGAGGAGGAGAGGCCGGGGAGCCAGGGCATTGGGTGCTGGCTGATCCTGCCAGGACTGGGGCCGGGTCCTGGGCCATGCACCCCTGCTCACTGTTACTTTGCCTTGTGTTTTCTGCAGATCATGATCGAGTTCTGTCCTGGGGGAGCTGTGGATGCCATCATGCTGGGTGAGTCTTTCTTGATCCAATGTGGTGGTGCTGGGGTGGGCTCTAGGGCCCTAGGCTAGGACTGGTGCCGACCCAGGTCCTCCCTCTCCTTCACTCCCCCCGCCCCAGCAATTCACATGGCCTGTTGGAGTACCTTTTCGCTCTGTCCCCTTTTGGAAGCAGGGGCTGGGTTCTTGGAGAGAATGCAGGCACTCATTAGAAACCAACACTTCTTCAAAAAGCCGTGCGTCCTTGAGCCGGTCACTCACCCCCTCAAGCCTCGGTGGCCATAAGATGGGTGTGATGGCTCCTTTGCCCCACCCCACACCACCCTTAGGAGGTGAAAATGAGACACCTGAGGGAGGTTCTTTGAAAAGTGGGGATCCCCACACCCATTTTGTAAGAGCTTAATGGGGATGTTACCAGGTTTTGATATCCCAGACAAGCTTGGACAGTAAAAAAAAAAAAAAATCACTTTTGTGAATATTTTGTGACTAGTCACTGTATGCCAGAGATTGGGGTAGGTACTTTGATGTATCTGATCTGAGTGTTCCTGTTTTATTCCTGACCAGATTGACACTTCAGAGGGGTTAAGGGGCTGGCCAAGTGTCCTACAGCAGGACTGAGAAGGGCGCCTGGGTCTTGCCGGTCTGGTGGGCAGTGAGTGAGGAAAGGCCGGGGGCCTGGGGCCCCAGAATATTGAGAAGCAGGCCCAGGATTGTGAGGTGGCTCAGGAGAGGGGAGGTTTTCAGTTTAATGTAGCACCATCCAGCTACTCTTTTATTGTGAGGAAGGTATTTCCCCCCTTAGTTTATCTCAGGAATCTCTTGAGTTTGTGGCAGCCCTTTCCAGAGCTATGGAAATGCTGGCCCTTCTTGAGAGCCCCTTACCACAGGGTGCTCAGATGGAGAAATGACAGTAGGTGACTGGATGTGAGTACTTGTGATATGGCCCTTGGGTGTTCCTTCTCTCAGCAGAGACTACCTTTGAAGATTTTCATTGTTCTGGGTAGAATTTAACAAAATAAAAATGGTGGTCTTGTGTGAGTCAGATTCTCTAGGTTACAAGGTGATCAAAGACTGTTTAAATTGGTTTAGTGGGAAAAAAGGGTGGGAGATGTGGGAGAGGGAATTTATTTGCACAAATAACTAAAAAGTTCAACGGTTCCTGGCTTCAGGCACAGCTTGATCTGGGAGGTTTTTTTTTTGGTTTATTGTATTTAATTAATTAATTAATTAATTTATTTATTTATTTAACGTTCTCCTAAGACCTTGGTTTCCTTCTCCAACTCTTGGTCCCACTTTCCTCTGTGTTGGTCCTATTCTCATGCTGGCTTTCTATTCACAGTGAGAAGGTGGCTGTAGGAGCTCCAGCAATCATATCTGTATTCCAAACAGCAGGATAGAAGAAGGGAGGGTAGGACAACTTGACAAACACACACCCCATTTCCACTTTTTAAAGGAGCTGTTATAGAAGCCCCACATGACACTTCCATTTACATCTCATTGGCCAGATCATAATAGCACATAGCTGGAAGAGAGGCTGGGAAATGTGGTCTTCTTGCTGGGTGGCCGTGTGTTCAGATACTAAAAAAGTAGGGGCGAGTGGGAGCCACCTACCAGCTTCTGCCTCTCCAGGTGTGAGCTTAGCTCGCTGAGGCCTGTGGGAGAATATCAGAGATGGAAGAGGTATTTATGCATAGCAAGTCCTTGACCTCATTCATGACTGGGGCAGGACCCCAGGCTGTGGCTCGGCCTGCAGGCAGACTCACTCCCTGTCTCAGTTCTCCTGGTGGACCTGACTGCTCCAGCCCCAGGTGGTTTTCTCCCTGCTGGTGGCAGCAGTTAAAGGAACATTGCCATCAGCATTCTAGAAGTCAAGGTGGGAGCAGAGAAGGTGGGATGGGGAGACCTGACAAAGTGAGACCTGGCCCTGGTTGCAGCTGCATGATGAGGGGTGGACTCTCCCACAGATGCCCTGCCCTGCTTAGAGGGACTTTCTGCCCTTAGCATCTCCCCGTCGCCCTGTGGAGTCACATAGAGTGGTGAGCCTGGACGTGGGGGCCAAGAGACCTGAGGTCTGTTCTAGGTTCCTCTGCGGGGTAGCTGTGGGGCGCTGGGCTGGCCTCTTTGTGAGATGAGGGGAATATGCACTGCATTTTACTGCATGGCCCCTCTAGTTAGTTAACACCCAGTGTTTGCTCTGATCCGGTTGGCCTTGCTTTGCCAGCTCTTAAACGCTTGGCTCTCAGCCCTCCTGCGGAGGAGGGGGGTGGGGTGGGACTGGCTATGGTTTCAAACAGACGTAGGACTCATCTGCAATGTTGCAGATTTTTTTAATTTGAATAAAATATTCATATATTGCTGTGTAATCAAAAATTAATCTCAAGAATTTATCATACTGTATGATTCCAATTATATGACATTCTAGAGAAGGCAAGACAATGGGGACAGAAATCAAAGTAATGATAGCTTAGGGGCTGGAGATGGGGGTGAAATGTTGATCACACACAGATTTGGGGGAGTGATGGAAACATTTTCTATCTGAATCATGGTGGTGATTACATGACTATATATGTTTGTCCAAATTGGTAGAATTGTATATGTAAACGAAAATGAATTTTACTGTCGATAAATTATATCGCAATAAATTGGGCTTAAAAAAGGTCTCTCTACCTTATTGGGTTATTGTGAAGATTAAATGAAAGAATGCATCCGAGTCCCTAACTCCATGCCAGGTACATCGGTAAAGGCTCAGAAAATGGTGACCATGAGATCACCACCATCACCACCATCACCACCATCACCATCATCATCATCACTTTGCTTATTCTGATTTCATTTATGTCGAGAAATCAGATATGAGCAAGTCACATTTTGACATTTAAAAAAATTGCTGCAGATAATCCAGCATAATCTCAGGACCAGCATAACAATAATCACCTTTTATTGACTGTCCTTCATGCTGAGGAGTGAACTCAGCCAGGAGTGAATTTATGGCTGGAGCCCTGCCTACATCACTTACCATCATCCCATTCTATGGATTAGGAGATGAAGGCACAGACAGATGGAGCACCTTCAAGAAAGCACGTAGCTAATACGGAGCAGTGCCTCGGTTCAGGCTGTCTGGGTGGTCCTGATGCCCCCCCCAATGGCTCTGAGTCTGTCCGTGGTTTGGGGGGACACGAGAGTTAAGGATGAGGCCGCAGGGAGCGGTAGGGGTTGGAGACCCCAGAGAGGGACCCGTGGTCGGTCTGGGGCCAGGCTTCCCAGGGCAATGCTGCTGGCTCTTCCACCCCGTCTGGTAGATGTTCCCCAAGCCTGTGGGATCCATCCTTGAGGATTTCTGGCCCGGCGCAGCGGGGGGAGACAGATGGGGGAGTGCTGCCCTAGTCAGAGGGAGGCCTGGCAGCAGCACCCTGGCCAGCCGGCCCTGGAGCCTGCGCCTGAGGACCCCGCGGCGAGGACCCCACAGGCAGGGCAGTGGGGGCTCACTTCAGCACAGGGGGCTTGGTGGCAACAAGCACTAAACAGTCACGATGGCCAGTGGGTCAGTGAGCACAGGATGTTGACCTTGAATCTTCTCATGCCCTCCCTCCCTCTCCGTCTCACGTTCTGTCATGAGAAATCAGCCTTTGGGTCGGGAATGTTTCCTCTGCGAAGCCTTGGCTGGACCACCGTGACGGCCCCCAGCCGAGCTCCCTGTCTTCTTTGCTCCCCTGCAGGCTCTTCGCTCACCCTGCTAGGGAGAATGTCTTAAATGCAAAAGTCAGATTGTCTCTGCCTGCTTCGAGCCTCTCCTGGACTGCCCATTGCGTTTCAGAGAAAGTGTAGCCTTCATAGATGGCCTGCGAGGTCCTGCACAATCAGGCCCTTCTGACCTCTGACCTCGATTCGCTTTCCCCTCATCCTTCCCCTTCAGTCAAAAAGGGTCCTTTGCACATGCGGTGCCCCCTGTGTGGAAAACTCCTCTTTGTGCTCCCCCCCACCACCTGCTCAGAGAGGGGCCCCGCCATCTATAAGCAGACACTGGGATGGACCAGCGTGCGTGTGTCTCCCTGACCAGCACACATTGCTTCAACACCAGCCCGTGTCAGCCTCCAGGCCTCTGCTTCTGCTGCTTCCTTGACCTAGAATGCCCTGGAATAACTTGGAATGCCCTGGCCCCACTTTTCGCCTCTCAAACACCTGTTCTTCCTACAAGACACAGCTTGAATGCCCTTCCTTCTGGGGAGCCTGCTAATTCCCAGGCAGAAGGGCTTGCTGCCCATCCTGCCCGCTCCCAGCCCCCACCCACATCCCACTCTATCCTGAGCATGGCTCGCCGTTCCCACGCCCCTCTCCGTGTCCCTGCAGCAAGCGTGGAGCTGACACGGAGTGAATGTCACCCACTGCCTGCTTGCAGAATGGGCCTTGGCCTCTTGGAGGGGTTTTGTTTATGAACCTGAGCTCTGAGGCAGACTGGCTGGCTTGAATCTAAGATCTGTGAGCTTCTGCCTGTGTGACCTTGAGCAGGTGGGCTGACCTCTCTGAGCCTTGGCTTCTTCATCTGTCAGCTGAGGTAATAACTGTGCCTGCTCCGTAGTGCTAGTATGAGGACAAAATAGGTAACATGGAAAGTGCTTGGAAGTGAACTTGGTACATGGTAAGTGCTTAGGGATGTTGGGGGCCTTTGTATTTCTTGTACCTGGCACGAGCCTGACAGTCAGCCTGCCTGAATGCAGTGAATGCTGACTGGACAGTGGTTCTGCTCTGTTTGCAGAGCTGGACAGAGGCCTCACGGAGCCCCAGATTCAGGTGGTTTGCCGCCAGATGCTGGAAGCCCTCAACTTTCTGCACGGCAAGAAGATCATCCACCGGGATCTGAAAGCTGGCAACGTACTGATGACCCTCGAGGGAAACATCAGGCTGGGTAAGGGGTGTCTGTGGGGGAAGATGGGAAGGCAGACCCCCACAGTGTCTGCCTGAGGGTTGTCAGCCTGGCCTCTGTGGGCGGGAGGGAGTGTGTGGGGGATCCTCACTCTTACGGTGGCCAAGGGTGTCTTACCTGTCCGAGGCCACAGAACGCAGACCGTAACCACTGGCTCAGTCTGACCCACTGGTTCTCAACTGAGGGTGATTTTGTCCCCCAGGGATGTTTGGCAATGTCTAGAGCCATCTTTGGTTGTCACAGCTAGGGGCAGGGGAGACTCCTGGCATCTGGGATGTAAAGGCGAGGGACGCTCGATGTCCTGCAGAGCGCAGGGCAGCCCCTCGCCACACAGTGGTCCTGCCCATGAGGCCGGCGTGCACTGTGGGAGGCGCTGGTCTGTGCCCTTTTGCTCCTGCTTCTAATCAAGAGAGTTTGAGTGAGCGTGAAGGACAGAGGGACAAGTCCGCCTCCATTCACAGAGAGAAAATAGTATATCAGACGTATATATCAAAACACACCTTTTTTGTTTTCATGTCTCTTCTCTCCTTGACCTTTTTAAAAAAATTGTGGTAAAGTACATATAACGTAAAATTTATCATCTAGCTTTGCAGTGCACAGTTCCAGGGCATTAAGTACATTCATGTTGTCGGGCAACCATCACCACCATCCATCTCCAGAAACTTTCCATTATCCCACCCTGAAACACCATCCCCATTAAACACGAACCCCCGGCCCGAGCCCCAGCCCCTGGTAACCTCCATTCTGCTTTTTGTCTCTGATTTTGACCGCTCTCGGGACCTCGTGTAAGTGTAGTCATTGTGTTCTGGTGTCTGGTGTGTTTCACTCAGCATCATGTCCTCAGGGTTCATCCCTGTTGTAGCAGGTGTCAGAAGTTCTTTGTGTTTTTCATACTTTTTTTTTTTTAACCAAAATAACACACAAACGAGCTGCTCCCACCACCTTCCTTCTCCATCCGTTTCTAGTGACGACACTTCTAACTCTTCTCACGTTTCCTCCTGCATTGATAAATAATATGCTTATCATGCTGTTTCTTAAGTAATGGTTTTTATTGTTTGATGAAAAAATAATACATGTTCTTTATACAAAATTCACATAGTACAGGAAGGCTTAGAGGGGAAAGCCGGGAAGTACCTCCAATCTCATTATCTAGATGTTGGCACTGGTCGTCATCCCAGATCAGGTCTGCGTCTCTGCCGGTAGAAGGATGTACAGACAGAGAGGTGTTGGGGAGTGGTATTAACGGCGGAGAGATGATACTCTCTTGTTTACCAGTTTGACTGCATTCCACTCTTTTTTCTAGTAACTCCTTCCTGGTAGCTAAATCATTCATTCATCTGCACGTGCGCCCGACCCCCCTCAACCCTGTCCTTCCAACAGAGGAGCATCACTATTGTCGTTCCTCTAGTGGAACCTCTGTGGCTTTAAGGAACATTTGAATTTGTCAAGAATTATGATAAGAAACTACACCGGTGTTGAGTCTTTGTGATGGAGAACTGCAGGGATAGGCATGGGGATTGGAAGGGAATGGTACAGTGTCAAGGACATCTTCTGCCGCAGGAGGGCAGCTCCCAGCATCCTTGCTTTGAGGGCTCTGAGGCTCAGACAGGGTGGGGACCTGCCCTGGGTCACAGAGCTAAGCAAGGACAGAGCCAGGGCTGATCCCAGGGCCACTGGCTCCCTTCTCAGGGCTGACCCACATCACCGCACTCACTTCCGTGTGTGCTTTGAGCTGAGGGTTAGGGTAGGGCTGGGCCTTAGAAAATGTATGCAAGACTGGTAGGTTCTCAGATTTAATGCATTTTAGTCCTTTGGAGGGCTCCTAACACTCAGATTGCTGGGTGTAACCCCAGGGTTTCTGTCTGGGCTGGCCCAAGAACTTGCATTTCTTTTCTTTTCTCTTCTTTCTTTTCTTTTTTTAAGATTTATTTAATATTTGAGAGAGAGAAAGAACATGTGGGGGGAGGGGCAGAGGGAGAGAATCTTCAAGCAGACTGTCCGCTGAGGGTGGAGCTGGATGCAGGGCTCCATCCCACAACCCATGAGAATGAGATCATGACCTGAGCTGAAACCAAGTGTTGGATGCTGAACCGACTGAGCCCCCCAGGCGCCCCAGAACCTGCACTTCTTTCTTTTTTTCTTTTAACATCTTATTTATTGGGATGCCTGGGTGGCTCGGTTGGTTAAGTGTCTGCCTTCGGCTCAGTTCATGATCCCAGGGTTCTGGGATCAAGTCCTGCATCGGGCTCCCTGCTCAGTGGGGAGCCTGCTTCTCCCTCTGTCTGCTGCGCCACCTGCTTGTGCTCTTTCTCTCTGACAAGTAAATAAGTACAATCGTTTAAAAAAATTTATGTATGTATGTATTTATGTATGTATGTATTTATTTAGAGAGCACGAGCCAGGGCCTGTGGGGGGGAGGGGGTGGGCAGAGGGAGATGAGAGAGAGAATCTCAAGCAGACTCTGTGCTGAGCATGGAGCCTGCTGGTGAGGCCCAGTCCCATGATCCCAAGATCATGACCTGAGCCAAAATAAAGAGTCGGACGCTTAGCCAGCTGAGCCACCCAGGTGCCTCAGAACTTGCATTTCTTTCTTTCTTTCTTTTTTTTTTTTTTTTTAAGATTTTATTTATTTATTTGACAGAGAGAGACACAGCGAGAGAGGGAACACAAGCAGGGGGAGTGGGAGAGGGAGAAACAGGCTTCCCACTGAGCAGGGATCCTGATGCAGGGGCTCGATCCCAGGACCCTGGAACCATGACCTGAGCCGAAGGCAGAGGCTTAACGACTGAGCCACCCAGGCGCCCCAGAACTTGCATTTCTAATAAGCTCCCACTTGCAGCTGATGATGAGAGACCCCACTTTGACCATTACCTTCGACCCTCACTATCCAAAGGGCGGTTGGTGGCAGCATTGGCATTACGTGGGAGCTTGTTAGAAATGCTCTGCTGTCCGGAGGGTAGGGTTGGTTCTGTCTTGAAACCAGTAGTATGAAGAAGTTCCTCATATCAGGCACGAGCAGGGTCGTATTCTGTTCTATGTCCCAAAGACCAGCATCCCTGATACTTGCAGGGTCTGTGCCTTCTGGGGTTCAGCTCACATCCCTGTGGCTGTTCTTCCTCCTTGTTCCTTCTTTTACCTGGAATGGTTAAGAGCATGCACTCTGTAGTCAGAGAGTCCTGAGTTCAAATCCCAAGTCCGCCTCTAGGTCTGTGACCTTGGAAAAGTTACTTAACCATGCTGCTTTTCCATTTCCTCATCTGTAAAATGAGAATGATAACAAAACATCTGTCAGAGGGTTGGGAGGCTAGTACAAGAAGAGGCATGTGTTGTCAGCTCTCGTAAAGGCCGGCTGTAATTATTGTTGTTTCCTTCAGTGTCTGCTGTGTGCCAAGCCCTGTGCTGGGCCAGGAGGGCAATGAGACCCTAGTCCTTCTCCTGCTCCTGCAGAGTTCCCAGGCAGTGGGGAGATAGGTGGGAGCATCAGGGCTGGGGAGGGAGCTGGTGCCGGGGTAGGGAGTGTATGGAGAGGGGTGATCTGTTCTTCCACCTGGGCCTGGAGGTTTGGGTTTAGAAGAGGCTTTTGTGGGAGCATAGTTTGAGCTGAGTTATGAAAGGTAGAGAGAGATTTGCCAGGTAAACCAGATTGGGCAGGGCAGTCCAGGAAGAGGGAGCCTAGTGGGCAGGGGCATGGAGGTGAGGAACAGCAGGGTATTTTGGGGGGACTTATAATAAAAATAACTCACATTTATTGGGTTATGAAGCACCCACTAGATGCCCGCCATTAGAGGAGGCACTTTCTAGATATCTCATTTAACCAGCACTCCCGATACTCCAGGGGTTTTGGACAGGGATGGGGAGGAGAGGGACTATACCAACACAGATGAGGACACTGAGAAGCAGTAGCAAGGTTGGGACTCAGGTCTTCCCGAATCCACAGCTGCTCATGGACAGGCTCATTCAGGGGTAGAGTGTGGGTGGCCAGGGAGGGGCCGGGTTGGGGAGTGCCTCCGCCTTTAGGCTCAGGGAGTATGTGGGGGCCAGAGAAGAGAGTCTCTCATGCTCTGCGGGATTCAGGGGAAACCTTCAGCTCAGCCTTCAAGAATTTACCACTTGGAGGAGGCAGAACACAGCAAACCCAGGTCAGGAGCAGCCAGTCAAAGCAGGGAAGCCCTGGCGGGACAGGGATGGAGAGAGGGCCCCAGCAGCTTCGGGCTGAGATGTCCCTGGGGGGTGCTCATTTCCCATTACCATCCCCCCCTGCACACCCCCGAAATCTGGAGGGTGCTGACATGCTGAGCAGACTTCAGAATCTCACTCAGAACCTAGCAGCGGGTGGGTGCTAGAAGCAGATGGGTGCATCAGGTTTCCAAATGACTTGGCATATGCAGTTGAGAAAACCAGGAAGCCAATTAAAAAGGAAAAAAGTTCAGGGAGAGTTGAGTGTGAGTATTTACACAATTTCGCTGAGCTCTGGGAGCCATGGGGTGCAGGCCTGCTGAGGCCTGTTGTTCTGTTTTGGAAAATCCCCCTTCCACCTTGGGCCTGGAATCTGCAGCCTGGCAGAGCAGTGGAGGAGGCCTGGGAGAAAGGGTGGCAGTTGGTCTGCCTCTTCCTAGCGTCTTGGGACTGTCTTGGGCCCCTGAGCGCCCCCCCCCCCCCCCATGTCCTTACATAACTCAGGGATTCAGAAGAGAATTGTTTAGCAGATCTTTCTCCCAAGTTAAGAGGGTCACCTCGTTGGAGACCACGTCTTTGCTTCTCCCTGGGGTGGAAATAGAATGAGAAGCAGCAGGGTGAGCTGAGCAAAGCATGGGCTTTAGACACAGACAAGCCTGGTTCAAATCCTGGCTCTGCCACTTTGAGCTGGAGAAACATATTTAACTATCCAAGCTTCAGTTCTTCATCTGTGCAATGGGTATAACAAGACCCACCTCATAGGGCTACTGTGGCCGCTAGGGTGAAGTGTAGAGTGTAGTCACAGGGAGGCCCAGTGTTACATCCCTCTCTGCTACTAGGCACTTTGTTTCTTCTTGTGTTAAGTGTTTACTTCTGCCAAGGATATCAGACTTCCCTGAGATTCATTTGATAGTTGCCAAGTAAAGCACAAGTTCTAGCTCTGAGTGGATGTGAAACAATTCTTGATGACTGGTGGGAATTCATTGGTACAGAGAGAGCAAGGAAGAGTGTCTGTTGCCCTGAGACAGTTGGGATATGAAGTGGGGGGTGGACTTTGAAGTCTGAAGAACTGTGTTCTTGTCCTAGATCTGCCACTTTGCATTAGATGACCTTGGGCAAGTCACTTAACCCTTTGGAGCTTCACCTTCTCAAACTCAGGGGTGTGGTAATAGTTCATATCTCACAGAATTGGTGTGACAAGTTAGTGAGACAGTGCATGCAAAGCATCTGTAGATGTCTGTCAGATTGGTGGGCAAATGTTAGTTGTCTTTGTTGGGCCTAGGAACGTCTCAGAGAAGCTGCTATGAGAGAGGATGTTCCCTGTTCTCCAAAGAAACCGTGTTCCTCTCCCCAGCAGTGCTTCTCTGAAAATGGGAGGTGAATTTTACTTTAGGGGTCTCTCAAGTTCCGAACATTAGTCTGGACTGGCCTAAAAATCAAAACGCCCAGCACAGAGCCTGGCATATAGTAGGTGCTCAAATCAGTAGTAGCTTCCAGCATTGCCGTTACTTTAACATTTTATGATTCCTGCAGGGTTCCTAATTCCCAAAGGCCCCTTGATGCACAGGAGGCCTGGCAAGTGGGGCTGGCAGGAACAAGTTACCTGCCTCTCACCCTCCACCTTGACCCCCACCCCAGAATGCCTGCGTGGTGTTGCCAGCAGGCTGGTGTCCTGGTTCTTTCACTCTGGCTACGGTGAACTGAGCCAGTGTTTGATATGTAGAAATTCATTTAGTGCTCAAAGGCCACTGATAACATTTTACAGAGGAGAGATATCTGGCATTTTTTTTTTTTAAGAGGTTAACCCCAAATCATACAGCCAGTAAGAGGCACATCTGGGCTTCAGAACCAGCACATCTGGCTTCAGAGCCCATGTGCTTAACCATAACCCTATTTTAGACTCTTGGCGCCAGTGATAAGAACTGGTCTCCTGTGATTTAAGGCATTTAAGACAGGAAAATGTGCAGATATGATATACGGAACTGTGATGGTGAAGAGATACAGCTGGGTGTCCAGGGCAGTTGGACCCTGGAACACAGATGCTGTGGAGACTGGTCAGTCTCTCTGTGCATGTTGGTTAGGCTCTCAGACCAGCCCCCTCCACAAAGCTTCTGGCTCGGGCTAGTTTTAATTTTCTCAGTATCACCTCCTGCAGGACGAACTGAACCTCACCATTTCAGGTCTCGGAGTCAGTAATCCCAGTGAAGGACTCTGATTGGCTTAGCGTGGCGGTAGTCCCTGAGGAGGGTGGGATCATGTAGCAAGATGGAAATATTGCCTACCCTATCCCCTCCTCCTCTCCGTGGAGCAGCGTGGTTGGGGTGGATTGATGGTTTTCCAGAAGGTGAGAAGATTTGTACTGGCCTGAAAAACACATTGTCCACCATAGACTGGCATAGCCTGTAGGAAGCAAGAACGAAGTTGTGAATGTGTGATTGAGGTTGGGGGAGAAAATACCAGAAAAAGGGTTATGTAGGAGAGGGGAGAGGGTCAATGAAGGCAGTGGGGCTAGGAGGCTGAGGGTGGACTGGGATGAGCTGGAAAATAAAGGCCTCTGTAGTGGTCACGTGTGTCTAAAAAACAAAAGAAAATGGACATAGAAACGGAGAAGTCAAGCAGTTGGGTCAGCTTCACATTTGGCTAGATGATATGATGCCTGTTTAATAGATGAGGAGACTGAGGCTCAGAAACATGAAGCAGCTGGTCTTAGATCACAGAATCTTCTCGCTTCCCTGCCAGGTACTGTTTCCATGACACTCTTGGGAAAGCAGAACGTCCTGATGATTAAGAAAAGTCACTTGGGTGTCCTGGTGGAGCCTCCCTCTTAGTGAGCTGGCGCCCTAATCCAGAGGAAGAGGGCCCATGGGGTTCCAGGGCTGGGGGGCAGAACCTTTGCCTTCTCCCGACCCCACCTCAGTGTCAGCAGGCTGCACACCCTCCCTAGGCTTTGCTTCCCTGTGGGTATCGTGAGGACCCTGGCTGGTGTTGGTCCACAGGGCCACAGCTGGCCTTTTAGATGAGACAGTGTTTGCCTTAGGAGGTGCAGTGGCCCTGGCTTTCTCCCACTCAATGGCAGGAGCACTCCTCTTCATTGTGAGGACCAGACTGCCCCCATTCCTTTTTCTTTTTTTTTTTTTTTAAGATTTTATTTATTTATTTGAGAGAGCGTGCACGAGAGAGTACGCGCATGAGCAGGGGGCAGGGATAGAGGGAGAGGGAGAAGCAGATTCCCCCCTGAGCAGGGAGCCTGATGCGGGACTCAATCCCAGGACCCTGATGCCAGGACCTGAGCCCAAGGCAGACGCTTAACCGACTCAGCCACCCAGGTGCTTCCTGCCATTCACTTTCAAACACATCCTTGAACAGAGGCACCACCCCTGGGTGAGGACCATCTAGAAGGTTCTCAGACCTAGAATTCCAGGGTTTCCTTGCCCACACTGGCGTACAGACTTACTGGCTTGGGGTGGACGGTCCAGGACGGAAGGGGGTGGTGGTGTACAGAACTCTTATTGGACAGTAGTTTGCCTTTAACTGGCCTGGCATTATCTGGGAAAAGGCTCCTCTTGTCTTGGATTCTTTTGGGGGTCTACAGTTAAGAGGACAGATGAGAGATTTTGTTACATATCTGCACACATTCTAAGTTCACAGCCCTGTGTATATGTATAATATATAGTTGTTCTTATATTGTGTACATAATTTTTGATTATAAAAGTAATACATGGTATTTACACATGTATAGGAAGATATGTACAATGATATTTATTGCAACAATATTTGTAACAGAAAAAAGAAATCCAATTTACTCCAGTAGAGGATTAATTAAGTTATGGTACTATCATACAATGGAATCTAATTGAGCTATTGAAAATTAAATTGTAGAAAATGTGTAATCTCTTATAAAAATGTATATATGTACACGTGAAGGGACAAAACGCAAGCTGCAAAATGGCAGGTTTAATCTGATCTCATTTTTAAAAAGTATTTTTATTTACACATACACTTTTTATTTATATAAATAAATCTGGAGCTATATGCAGCAGACTCATAAATGTTTATCTCTGCCAGGATTATGGAGACTTTCTCATCTGTAAATATTTGAATTTTTGATAAGCAGCGTTGCCTTGGTAATAAGAAGAAAATATACATAAGTAAATATATAGATATAGTCGTACAGACAGTTTGGAATAAGACCCACAAAGAAGGAAACAAAAGTCACTCCCAAAGTTACTAGAATGCACCCTGTAGGCTCCCTGTCAGTGTTTATTCTGTGCACAGAAAGGTAGGACCGCATAGTGGTAAAGAGACAGACTTAACATCATGTCTGTCTTTAGAGCTGGGTGATTGTCCACAAGTTCCTTAATGTCTCTAAACCTCAGTCTTCTCATGTGTCGCAGGGGAATAATAGGGCACCTGAGTGGCTCAGTCAGTTAAGTGACTGCCTTCGGCTCAGGTCATGATCCTGGGGTCCTGGGATCGAGTCCCACATTGAGGTCCCTGCTCGGCAGGGAGCCTGCTTCTCCCTCTCCTTCTGCCTGCCGCTCCGCCTCCTTGTGCTCTCTCTCTCTCTCTCTCTCTCTCTGTTTCTTTCTCTCTCTCTCTATGTGTCAAATAAATAAAATCTTAAAAAGGGTGGGATAATAATTTTCCCTGCCCAAAGGGTCATGGCTATAAACGATATGCATAGGGATATACATGCAGATGATATGCAAATGATCCGCAGAGGAGGGTCTGCGGGACGCGCAGACATCTGCACAGCGCTGTATACGCCTGCCCACTTCTCAGTAAATGGCAGGGTTTGGTAGAACTGTTGGTTGGGTGTGTGCAGCGTTTCAGGGTTTTGTCACTAAGCTGCGGCCAGTGTGCCCTTCATCCGGCGTGTGCAGCACACCCCCTGGCAAGTGCGAAATGCTCTTACCACATCCTGGCTCCCACTGGGTTTTACTCAAAAAGCAAGAACAAAACCCCACAAACCTAAAAAACTTTGGCCACATGCAGTTCAGCTTTTTAAACCAGAAAGGCAGTACGTACTCTTTATCAAAGACGTTTTAAAGAATAGAAGTGTCTGAAGTTAAAAAATGTTAAGGCCCCCTCGGCGTGCTCACCGAAATCCCGCTTCTGGGGAGGTGGTGACTATGAAGTTTGACGTGGAACATCGCCGACCCTGTTCTGTGTGTGCGGGTGTGTTTGGACAACACAGTATGCGTATGTCGTTCTTTTAAAATACAACTGGAATCACGCTCTACCTCCTATTATATGCGTTGATCCGTCAGCAACATGTTCAGGGCAACATATTAGGGACAACATCCCAATTCGTACACACGCATGCAACCTCATTCGTGTTAAGGGCTGCCTGGTGGTTCACGGCTGGAGTGTGCCATAATTTAACCATTCGCCAGACAAGCTCTAGCAACAACTTGGCAGCTTCCGATTTTTTTACTCTTTGGAACAATGCTTTTGTAAGCTTCCATGTATCTTATCATCTGGTTTGGAGGATCTCTTTCTAGAAAGAGAATTGCTGTCAAACATACTTCTTAAAAGCCAGGGTTTTTTTTTTTTTTTTCCTAGACTTAAAAGGTAGTCTAGCAAGGTCTGGCCTTTCACGTATTCGGTGGTTCACTTGGGAACAGTATTTCGTGTGCCGGATGAGGTGCTGGGGGAGCAGCTATGGACGAGGCAGGAATGGACTCTTTCCTTATGGACGTGATAATTTATGACAGTCCCCACCTACCTCCCGCTGTTGTTTCTGATTGTTGTTGTAAAATGGGAGGAGAGAGGAGATTTTTATTAGAAGAGACTGCCTGGGGGAAGCCCTCTCTGAATTGGCTGAGGTCCCTGGGCTGCAGGGAGGGGCTGCCTGGGTGGGCCCCGTCTTGTGGGGCGAAGGGAGAAGTAGCAGCTATCCCCAAAGCTGGCGGGCTCTTGCCTATGGGAGGGCCTCGGGGACCAACTGTGTGTCCTTGTGAAAGTTGGTGGTTTCTGCGTTTCCTCTTTCTTCTCAGGCAGGGATTGGAGACTCTGGTCGGGGAGTGGCAGCTCCCGGCTCCCTCCTGGGAGCCTGACGCTGGGTCTGAGAGAGGCAGTCACTATTGTTCCCAGAAGATTTCCTAGGATGACATGCCAGCCATTATTGGTGTTTGCAGGGGAGGTGGGCCCCAGGCGGTCCTGTAGGGAGGAGGTGAGCCAGGCCCCACGTTCTTCCCCAGGAGCCCAGAGGGGTGGTGACTTGTCCTGGCCTCCCAGGTAGTCCACTGCAGAGCCGGGTTCTCATCTGGGTTTCCTGGTTTTGTACCTCCCCCTGCAGCAGCTGTTGGTCCCTCCCTGGGCCAGATGGTTCCCCCCAGGCCTGTCATCCGCTCACAGAACAACTGCTATTTAGGTAGCCGGCACTGGGCTCAGAGACCAGTTTTCCTGACCACTCCCAGGAGCCTCAGCAATGCCCCAGCCTAAAATCCTCCCAGCTCACGGGCCCCATGGACAGAGCATTTACCAGGAGCAGGGCCTGGAGCCAGGTGCTTTATGTGTGTCATTTAATCCTCCTGGCGACCCTGCAGAGTAGTTCTAATGGTATCACCACCCCTGTATCACAGACCGGGGCACTGAGAGGCAGAGGTTTGCTGATTGTCCTGACCCCGGCCTGTCTCCCACCTTACCAGCTTCTACCTCCCCGCTCCCTCCAGTCAAGGTGCCCTGCCCCTCCAGGCCCTTCAGCCAGTTTGTTATCCCTGTCTGGAAATATCTTCCCCCAGATCTTGACCTCCTGTCTAAAATAGCCGCCCATCTGCCCTGTTCCCACCATGAATCACGTGGGGGGTGTTGAGGGTCTGTTTTCATTGCTAGAATAACAAGCCACACGAGGGTGGAGATTTTCGTTCAGCTCTGTGCCTAGAACAGTGCCTGGCACATAATAGGTGTTCAATTAATATGTGTTGAGTGAATGAATAGCTTGGAGGCACTCAACTGTGCTTCCTCCAAGTACTCCCTCCCTCCCTGCGCTCTCTCACCTCCCTGACTGTAGACTCTCCTATCTCCCTGCTCCTATCTTTCCACCCTTTACACAGGACTAGATACTTACTGGTGTTTGTCTGATTGCTATCTGCTTCCACAACTAAACTTTGAGTTGCCCAAGGGCAAGGACTTAGTTCTCATCTGGCTAATGTCTGGCTCCGGATGGCACCCCGATGAATAGGTGAATGAACCAGTGAAATAGAAGGGCCAAGACTGGAACCGGTTCTCTGGTATTCAGGCCCCTGCTCTTAGCATTGTGCTCCTTCCTGGTTTGAAACTGTGGGTCTGATTCAAGCTCTCCAGGACAGCAGTTGTTATGCGACTGTGGTTCTGCAGGCTTGTTTCTAGAGCTAGACAGAGACTTCTGGGGGTCGGGGAGCTGGTAGTTACGCAGCTTTGCAACTTCTCTTTGGATTAAGCATCACCAGTCTGCTCAAGGTGTTGCTTTGCTCTGAATTTATTTTTATTTATTTATTTTTTAAAGATTTTATTTATTTATTTTAGAGAGCACACGAGCAGGGGGAGGGGAGAGGGAGAGAGAGAATCCCAAGCGGACTCTGCGCTGAGCCTGGAGCCTGACTTGGGGGCTCAATCTCACGACCCTGAGATTATGACCTGAGCTAAAACCAAGAGTTGGATGCTTTACCCACTGAGCCACCCAGGTGCCCTGCTCCTGAATTTATGTTTTATTTATTTTAATTTTTTAATTTTTTTTTTAAAGATTTTATTTATTTATTTGACAGAGAGAGACACAGGGAGAGAGGGAACACAGGCAGGGGGAGTGGGAGAGGGAGAAGCAGGCTTTCCGCTGAGCAGGGAGCCCGATGCAGGGGCTCCATCCCAGGACCCAGAGATTATGACCAGAGCCAAAGGTCTGAGCCACCCAGGCGCCCCCTGAATTTATTTTTTAATCAAGATGAAACTTACCTGTTTTTCTGCCATATAAAAGTTTATGTTAACTTACTAGTTGGAATGTTGTTTAAAAACATAACAGTAAATATGCTTATTTCTATTTAAAAAAATGAAAAAAAAAAAGAAACTTTACCCTTGAAGACAGGAGAATTGGAGATTTCTCTTTGTGGCATTGGATTCTTCTTGTAGTAGTAGGCATGTGAAGGAAGACTGGTAGTTTTGGGTGTGTTTAAAGATACATTTTATTTATTTATGTTAGTCCTGGAAGTCATACATGTTCATCATGGCAAATTTAAAGAATTGAGAAAAGTAGAAGAAACCTTGTCTAGTCTCATGATCCATGCACAACCAGTTTAGCAAGTTGGTATATTTCCTCCAAGTCAGTTCATGTAGATATTTGCCCTTTTTTGGGGGAGGAGAGCATCATGGGGACCATACAATATATTCAACTGTGTATCCTCCCCTTTCCTACTTAACCTTAAAAGTATATAAATACAATATCTTAATATTGTGTTAAATATTGCAACATTTAAATACATGTTAAATATTAATATATATTAAATACATACTAAATGTTTTAATATTGATATTTTTGTTTTGTTTTATTTTGCCTTGGGTGGGGGCAAAGGGGAGAGAGAGAATCTTAAGCAGACTCCACACCCAGCGCGGGGCTTGATCTCACGACCCTGAGATCATGACCTGAGCCACAAATCGGGAGTTGGACTGAACCCTGAGCCACCCACGTGCCCCTGCTATTGACATGTATTAATATGTATAATTCAGTGTTAAAATATTGAATAAAAATACTTCAAAACTAATTTTAATGCCTGTAAAATACTCTGTCATATGCCCATATATCACACTTTTCTTCATCTGTTCAGTTGTTTACCCTTTATCTTTCTTACCTCTCAGTTTCTTGGTTTATTTTACTGTGTGTATGTTTTTGTGTGTGCTTGATACGCCATCTTAGATCCTTTTTGGAAAAGACAGAATATGTTATATATTGTATATAAGAAGTTTTAAAATCACCCCCTCAGCTTCGTGCAGAGGCCTAGCAGTGACGTTTATCCAAGGCACAATTATTGCTGATTAAAATCACTCCCTGAAAGCCAAACAATTAGGGTTCTTTTTAATTTGTCACTATTATAATAGCACTTTGATGAACATCATTCTGCATACTGTTTTTATGTTTAAGATTATTTCATTAGGGTAAATATCTAGATTTGGAATTACTGGATCAGAAGAGTATGGATATTTTAAAGGTTCTTTAGATTTATTGCCCAACTGCTTCCCTGAAAGGCTCTTCAGTTTATACTCTCATTAGCAGGAAGGAAAGTGCATGTCTCTATAAATCTTTACAACAGTATCAGAAATTTGCTAGGTAAAAAATGGCATCTGTTAATTGATTTGGAACGTCTGTCTCTGAGTTCTCACCCCAGGGCTGTGGGTGGAGGAATGTCCATCGAATACTCTATCTGATTTTTGTCTTGCAGCTGACTTTGGTGTGTCTGCCAAGAATCTGAAAACTCTGCAAAAGCGAGATTCCTTCATAGGAACGCCTTACTGGTGAGATGTGCAGTTTCTGGAAAGGGAATGGTGGACTGAAGGTTGAACCTCAGAATCCCCAAGGTGACCTCTGGCTGCTGTAGAGGAGAGAGGACGGGGACCAGGGCTCCTGAGTCAGCCAGCCTCAGTGGGTCTGAGACCAGGCCACACCACTCACGAGTGCTGTGACCTTGGCCAAGTTGCTTAGCTTCCCTGTGCCTCAGTTTCCTCCTCTACGAAATCAGGGTTCACGGGTTGCTGTGAGGATTAAACGGGAAGATGCGTATAGAAAGTGCTCCATTAAGAACACCTAAACGGGAACCCCTAGAAAATGGTTCTTTTTTTTTTTTTTTAAAGATTTTATTTATTTATTTGACAGAGACAGCGAGAGAGGGAGCACAAGCAGGGGGAGTGGGAGAGGGAGAAGCAGGCTCCCCGCTGAGCAGGAAGCCCAACGCCAGGCTCAATCCCAGGACCCTGGGATCATGACCTGAGCCGAAGGCAGACGCTTAACGATTGAGCCACCCAGGCGCCCCGACAATGGTTCAATTCTTGATTAATTCAACAAGTACAGATTGAATTGGAGGCCCTGGGCTGGGACTGTGAAGATGAACAATTCCTACCCTCCTGTGAAGTTTCTCTGGACCTCTCTAGTCCATTGTGTTGCCTCCTTTTCCAAAACTATTACTTAAAAAAAAAAAAAAAAAACACGAAAACTCTTTCAGTTTCACACCTAATTACTTTCTGTTTTTCACGTGCATTACTTCTCACTTGGGAGTTAGACTCCTTTCTTGCTTGCTTATTACTCACCCTTTCTTTCTCTCTCTCTGCCCTTTTATTCCTCTTTCTCCTGTTCTCTCCCATCCCTTCTCTCTGTACTGTTGTATTCTGTCCGCCCCCCCCACCCCGCCTTGTGCCTCCAGTTGATTCTGGGCACCTTCCCCTCTGCCTGCACCTACCCCTTCCCCAGGACTCTGTGTTCTGGATTGTTGCTGCCATCTTGTGGCAGTCATCGGGAACTGCAGCCGGACATGGCGGTGGAACCCCTCTGAAGGCATCTTTCTGGGTGAAGACCAACGTAAGGAAGACAGTGGGATGGACCCTAATGCACGTCGTGATTCGGGAGTGCTGCCAACCCTCTGACATTGGCTTGTGGTGTGGTCCCTGACCCTGAGTCTCTGAGAAGTGCCTGTGGAGGCCAGGTTCTTAGCCTTCTGTTGTCCCTTGGTTGGTTCAGGATGGCCCCTGAGGTGGTGATGTGTGAGACCATGAAGGACACACCGTATGACTACAAAGCCGACATCTGGTCCCTGGGCATCACTCTGATTGAGATGGCCCAGATTGAACCCCCACACCATGAACTCAACCCCATGCGGGTCCTGCTCAAGATTGCCAAGTCGGATCCCCCCACTCTGCTCTCGCCTTCTAAGTGGTAAGGAGCAAGGCCAGCCCGAGGGTGTTTGCTGTGTGGCCAGTGGGCCCGGGGCATGGGGCAGGTGGGATTGGGCAGGTGGAGGGCCAGGGTTCTCCTGTCCCTGCTAGGCCCCAGTGTGGGGGACACTGAGGCACACTCCGGGCCTTTCTGAGCTACCTGGGCCCTCCATGCCTTTTCCTGTTCTCTGTGCTCTTGACATGGGCTGTCCATCTGAGCAGACTGTGGGATCCAATAAGGCGGATGCCACTGTGGGAGGAGGTGCCTAAATGGGCCCTGGCAGCCACGTGGCACAGCCCTGGGCTGGGAACCAGGGCGCAGGCTTAAACCCCGGCGCTCCTCTGTTTTGCCGTGTGGCCTTGAGCAGGTCCCTGCTCCACTGATTTTCATGTCCCCATCTATACAGCGATGTTCATGATGAGATCATCTCGAAAGCCCTGTCGCCTTCGCCGTTTTAGCTCATGAAGGCGCCCTTTGTCTTTTGAGGGCTGTGTTGGGGAAGCACATGACTCCCAGGAGAGTGGAGTCTGTGACTCGGGAATTTTCTCAGTTCTTGCCCTACTCCGAGCTGACTGCTGCCACCTGTGCCCCCCACCCCCCAGGTCTGTGGAGTTCCGCGACTTCCTGAAGACGGCCCTAGATAAGAACCCCGAGACGCGGCCCAGTGCTGCGCAGCTCCTGGAGGTATGTGGCTCCCCTCTCCTGGGGGTGGCTGCCTGCCCCCTCTGCCCTGCCCTTCCTTTGCAGGCGGGGCGAGCTCACCCATGACCCGGAAGCTGGGTGTGTTCCTCCCCAGCCCAGGTGCCGCTGTGGTGAAGGAAGCTCCCCCAGAGCCTGTCCTCACACCGCTTATGTTCTAGTGGGGGAGACAGGCCACAGACAGCAGATAGGTGCCCGTGGCAAGGAGAGACAAGGGCTGTGGAGAGAAGGAAAACAACTCAGGAGGCCAGGGGCCTGCGAGGGCCTGCTCTCCTATCAAAGGAGGGCACGGAAGGGCTCGTAGCAGACACCTAGAGGGGGCCAGGGGCTAGGCGAGGGGCGCTGGGGAGCTGAGGCAAAGACCTGGCCCGTGAGCCTGGTTGGGAGGAGCGAGGAGGCCAGGGCACGGAGCCAGGGATGAGGGCAGAGATCGGAGAGGTGTGGGTGTGTGCTCACCCAGAGGACACACAGTCCTCTGGTACACTCATTGCCCTGATGCCTTGCAGCAGGACGCAGACTTCCAGAAGGAAAGCGATGCTCGTGGGAACTGTGTTGTCTGTGCAAACAGTTGAGGCAGAGTGAGCCACTCTTGTCCATTCGTGGTGGACCCCCTCCCCAAACCGAGGTTTCCAGCGGCCAGCTAAGGGCCAGTGGTAGAAGCAGGCCTTTCTTTCAAATGGGGGCAGCAGGCGATGCTCACTCTTTTCTGCATGAAGGGCCAGGTTGCGTGGGGTCACGCAGGGTCTTGAGAGCCCAGACCAGAACTTTACCTGTGCGCGGTGGGGCGCCCCTGAGGGTTTGGATGAGGGACATAGCATCCAGCCTACACTTACAAGGGCCCGTCTGGCTGCTGTGTGAGGAATCTCTGGCCTCCGCATGGAGAAGGGGTGATGGTTCCCTGGAGGCTTTTTGAAACATTGGAGGTAGCTGGGAGCTGCCCTTTGCCTGGGCTGGTGCCTTGTGTTTTGAAAGAGGCAGGCACCACCCGCCCAGCTGTCCTCAGGCCTGCCCGTTGCTGTCACCGTGCCGTCAACGCTGATGGGAGGCCGAGAGAAAGTGGGCCTCGGTTCTGGGGGAGGGGCCACCGCTCCAGACCCTGCCCACAGTGGACGTTCCACGAAAGTGACTCACAACCTCTGATGTGTGTCGGGAGGGAAGGAAGAAGAGGCCACACCAAGCACTGAGTCTTTGTTCATGTTCAGCCGCTTTTCCCGAGTACCTGCTGTGTGCCAGGCACAGGGCCCTGTCGATATTCCAGGCTCCGGTGCGTCCCTCTGGCGTGTGCAACACAGTGATGAAGTGTGTGAACTGTAAAGTCCCGGGTTCGAATCCCAGCTCTGCTACTTACTGGCTCTGAGACCCTGGGAGATTGGCTTAACTTCTCTGTGACTCAGTTCTTGCTCTGAAATCGGGATAACGGCAATGCCCCCCCTTAACTGGGTCCTTGTGAGGGTTGAGTGCGAAGATACCGAAGATGCGTCTGGAGTAGCAGAGGCCTCATTTCCTGGGTTTTGCCGTGTTTGGTGGGGAAGCCAGAGGTGGGGGTGGGCCGTCACTGTCAGATGCAGAAGCTCCAAGCCGCGTGGGGCCAATTGTTTCCTGTGAGCAGGCACCTCCTGGCCTGCTATATCCGGCCTCTAGGACATCCAGGACATTCCACCAGGAAGAGACCAGCTGTCCTCCATCCCCACATGGCAGCCCTGGAGCCTCAGCCTGAGCCAGGAATTTTTGTTACATAGTTGGAAACAATGTCCTGCCAGGGGATTCTTAGTATAAGACAGAAAGGGTTGCAGAAGAAAGGAGCGGTCCCTTGAGATCAAGAAAACACCTTCGGGGCTTAGGCTGCTGTCAGCTTTGTCCTTGTGCCTATTTCTGGGTGGGGGAGGGTGGAGCATGGCCTGCCCGAGGTCACCTGGCCTTGAGTGACAGGTAGGGGCCTCCCGATCTTGGCTTCCCAGTGCCCCCTGCAGAGCTGCTCATGCCCCGTTTCTGCCTGGTTCTGGGAGCTTCCTCCCGGCCCCTCATGCCTTGAGTTGACACTGGTTTCTGATTCACCCCCTCACCTGCACAGAGATTCTTGGGGACCGTGTCACGTAGTGATTATTGACCCGGGCTCTGAGGTCAGGCTTGGCCACCCGGAATAGGAGTCGTTCTCACTCTGTGCCTCAGTGTCCTCACCTGTGAGACGCGGTTAGTGCTCCCTTATGCAGTCGTACGAGGGAACGAGATTCCGCACACGCTGTTTTTAGCACGCTGGCTGTCAGTTCAGGTGCTCCGCGGACACGAGGCGAGTTGGTTATGAACCTGCCACAGCGTGTCGCAGCCGTTCTTGTCAGGGTCATCCGTGACTCCCGTTGTCGGACCCAGTGGCTGGCTGCGGGCTCTGCGCTCGTGCCGTGGGACCCGGCCACGGCAGCCACAGCTGACCCTCATCCTTGCCACGGCCAGCGCTTGGCTCCCGGGCCCCCACGGCCTCCTGGTGTCTTTCCTTGTCACCGGTCACTCCGCAGCATCCTTCCCCTGCTGCTCTTTCCTGCGACTGATCGCTGTGGAAGCGCGTCAGGGCCTTCCCCCCACCCCCGCCCCATCTCCACTCACCTCGAGGGTCCCACCCGGTTACGGCGACTGCCACGTTTTCCCTGCAGCCTGAGCTGCTCCACCTGTCCTAGGTGTCGAAGTCCGGCTGTTTACTCGCCACCCCGGTGTGGATGTCCACACCTGAGTGCCCTCTGCTTTCCCCACATATGCTCGACCGGTGGCTGTCCCGTCTCAGGGAGTGGCAACCCACCTGCCCTGCCATCAGGCCCCAGACCTGGCAAGCATCCTTGGTGCCATCCTTGGAGCCTTGTGGGCTCCATGTCCATTCTGTCAGGAAATCCTGTCGTCCCTGCCTTCAGAACATGCCCCGAATCTGACCACTTGGCACCATTTCCGTTGCAACCATAGGTCTGACTTTCGCTTGGATTATTACTCCCTCGCTGGTCTCCCTGTCCTCCTTCAGTCTGTTCTCAGCACAGCAGCCAGAGGGAAACCTTAACACGGATGTCAGCTCCTGTCCCTCCTGCCCCTTAATGGATCCCCTCTCACTTAAGCCGAACTCCAGAGTCTCAGTGACCTGTAGGGTCCTACACGATCTGCCCACCCCATCCCAACTCCCTCACTCGATTCCAGCCACCCTGGCCTCCTTGCTGTAGTTCCAGCAGTCTGGGCATACAACTGCCTCAGGGCCTTTGCACAGCTCTTCACGCTGCCTATAATGTTTTTTCCTCAGACACCTCCGTGGTCGAGTCTCTTCTTTAAGTCATTGTTCTTCTCAGTGAGGCCTCCACCAACCACCCTATTTCAAACTGGAAACCTGCCACTTCTACTCCCAACATAGTCCTAGTTCTCCTTTCCCTGCCCTACTTTTGATTTTTCCACAGTTTACTTGTTCACTGAGTTTATTGTTAATCCCTAGCATGTCAGCTCCCTGAGGACAGCAGTCTTTGTTTTGTTCACTGATGTGTCCCAAGCATCCAGAACAGTGTCTGGTATGTAGAGGGCCCTCAACAAGTATTCGTTAATATTTTAACTTAACTGTAGGGTAACGCTTTCTACATGCCAGGTACTTTTTTAAATGTTTAGCAAATGTTAACTACTTTAATCCTTATAACAAAGTATGAAGTAGGTACTATTCACATTTCCATCAAACAGGTGATAAAACTGAGGCAACAGAGAGGTTAGGTAGCCCGCACAAGGTCACACAGCTTGTAAGAGACCAAGCTGGGATTCTGATCCTGGTTGTCTCATTCCAAAGCCTGTTCTCTTGACCACTCTGGTACGCCTCCTCCCTGAATGAATGAAGGAGCAGAAGAAGGAATGAGATAGAAAGAGAAGTTGGATGGGAGGAAGGGGGAATTGGACAGATGCTGACAACTGAAACCTTGACAGTGGCATCAGGCATTTTCTAAAGCCAGCCTCGGAGTGTAGGACCCCCTGGCTGGTGGTTTCTAAGCACATCGAGGAAAACCAGGCTCCCGTCTTGGAAAGGATGTCTGTGTAGATGGCAGAAGGGGTCCTGGCCAGTGGGCAGGTACCAGTTGGCGAGTTGTGTGGCCTTGCGGGGCTTCCTGCAGAGATGACACCCAACAGCTGTGCCTCTTCCTGAAGGAGCAGGCGGCTGAGTTCCCCTCTGTCTGGGCCTGTGCAGGGGCGTGCGAGCACATTTCTGGGGACCTGTGTGCCCGAGCAGCCTGTCCCCACGCAGGTACACCATGCACTTCCTGCCCGGGGAGACCCCGGGCCTCTTTGCAGCAGGGCTCTGGCTCTCCACTGGGCCCTGGCGGTTCGGGGTTGGGGACTTCTCTTCTTTGGACACATCCCTGGAGGTAGTGGTGCTGAGGCAGTGAGGGAGGTAGGCTGTGCTTTCTGTTCCAGGCAGTTGACAAAACAGTGTTTTGGGCCTCATCAGCCACTGGAAGGCCTGCCTTGTTAGCCGTGCCTGCCTGGGGATTCCGGGATTGGCATCCCGGGGATCTGCCCCGATCACCTGCTCCTCTGGCAAAGGGCTTTCTTCCCCGTGGCATCCCCTTCCTGAGGACCCCGGGGTGCTCCTGAGAGGCCATGGGGCAGATGGTCCAGCCCCAAGAAAGCAAGACTCCTAGCCATGCTGGAAAGCCACTGGGTTGGTCAATGTGTAGCGTGCCCTGATGAAAACTTGGTATTTCCAGAAACGTGTGCCTGCATTCTTTAGTTCTGCCGCATCTGCTTCAGCAACTGCCGCGAAGTGTCCCGTGGCTTCTTGCTCAGATTCATGTGTGAGGTTGGACAGTGCAAGGCTCGGAGAACCTTCGGGATCTAATGCTCACCCTCAGTTCCAAAAAGCTGTGCTCTGTGGGGATGCAGGAGGGAGGAGGGATGGCTGGGGGTCTAACTGTGCTGCTGGTGGTGATGGTGACAGTGGTGACAGTGGGGACCAAGGTGGTGGTGGTGGAGGTGATGATGGTGATGGGGATGGTGTAGATGACGGCTGCCATACTTGGAGCACTTACTCTAGTGCTTACAACAGCCATACTATTATTCCCAGTATACGGAGGAGCAAACTGAGGCTTAGGGAGGTTGAGTGACTTGCCCAGGGTGGTGGTGGAAGCAGCATTTCATCCCAGACAGATTTCATCTAAAGCCAGTACTCTCGCCACGACGCTCTCCTACCTCCCGTGATTATTAAGCCGCTATTAGCTCCCCCACTCAAGACCTTTTGGAACCACACAGCAGCCAGACTGACACCTTTAAAGAGTAAACAGATAGTACTACTGCTCTGCTGCACCCTCCGGCAGCTTCTGAGAAGAAAGTCTCAGCTTCTCACTGCAGCTCGGGGACCCTGCCTGCACCACCCTCTCCTTCCTCCTCTCTCTTCCACAAGCCCTGCCACCCTGGCCTTCTAGCCGTGCCTCCAGCCTGCCGAACTCCGTCTGGCCCCAGGGCCCTTGTACTCGCTGCTCCGCTGCCTGGAATTCTCTGTGCCCGGATCTTTCCCTGGCCAGCTTGAATGTCACCTCCTCAGGGAGACCCTTGTGACCATAGACTAAGTAGCCTCCGCTGCCCAGGCCAGGCCCATATGGTTCCAGCCTCATGCTATCCCATTACCTGATCTGACATGACCTTTTTTTTTTTTTTTTTTTAAGATTTTATTTATTTCTTAGAAAGCAAGAGAGTGCACACAAGTTGGGGTGGGGAGTGGCAGAGGGAAAGGAAGAAGCAGACTCCCTCCTGAGCAGGGAGCCTGACGTGGGGCTCAATCCCAGGACCTTGAGATCATGACCTGAGCCGAGGGCAGATGCTTAACTGACTGAGCCACCCAGGAGCCGCGACCTGTCATGATCTTGTGTGTCGTTTGGCTACATACCTATTCTTTCCCACTCAGCTGCAAGCCCCAAGGGCAGGGACCATGCCCATCCTGTCATTCAGCCTTCTCTCAGCACCTGGCACATCATTGGCCTCAACATGTGGCTGTGGCCCAAATCAGTGAATGAATGGGGCATGGGAGAGAAAGAAAAGTAATGAAAAAAAAATTTTTTTAAGATTTTATTTATTTGACACAGAGAGAGAGATAGTGAGAGAGGGAACACAAGCAGGGGGAGCGGCAGGCAGAGGGAGAAGTGGGCTCCCCACTGAGCAGAGAGCCTGATGTGGGGCTCCATCCCAGGACCCTGGGATCATGACCTGAGCCGAAGGCAGACCTTAACCGACTGAGCCACCCAGGCGCCCCAAGAAATGAAATTCTTAAGATCTTTACTAGTTTGGACTAACTAGAGACGGCCAGGCTGGTTTAGGGCTCTTTAAAAGGAGTGAGGTTTATTCCTTTCAGGTCAGAAAGGACCACTAGGTGCTCGAGTGGAAGGGGTATTGTCCCGTGACCTTCCACAGATGAACTGTTCTAAATGAACAAGCACATAAAAATGATTTGTAATGGACCTATCAGTGGTGCATGTGTTTACAGGTGTTGAAAATGTATTCTTAGTCACTTACATACTTCCCTGCAATCTCATTGACACTGCTCCTCCGCTGATAAATTTTTTGACAGTGAAGGCAGATTTCATCGGAGCCTTCCTCTAAATTCAAATGAGCAAACTCTGATTTAATGAGACCCCTCTGCTCCCCTAATACACACACACAACATCTCTTTCCAAGCGGCCCTGGGTGAGCAATCTCACATCCTCGTCCACTCCCCAGGGCTGGGGATTAGATGCCCGAGAACAGACTTCTATCAGGGAAGGTGCTCGCGCTGATTTAACATCTGCTGAGGCCTTAAAAGCTTTGGTGTTTTGCAAGGTGTGTGAAAGAGGCTTCATTATTTTAGAGATGTGACCTTTCTGTAAATGCCTAGGAATAGAACTTACACGACACTCCCTTAAGAATTTGCAAACATGTGTGTTCCCAAAGACCTACCTATATGCACACATTCATAGCTTTATTCATAGTCGCTCAAAACAGGAAACAACACAAATGTCCATCAGCAGCAGAATGAATAAACAGGTTGTGACCTCTCCATACAGTAGATAACTGCACAGGAATGAAAAAGGACCAGTTTACCAATATATGCAGTGAGGTAGGCGAATCTCATGATTTCAACCACAACACCAGTCACAGAGGACTGCATATTTTTTATTCTGTTCACATGAAATTTAGGGAACAGGCAAAACTAGTTTCTGGGGCTGGGCAACTAGGGGGAGTGGGGTTGATGATACGGAGATGGAAACCTTTGGTGTCTGCAGGTGGGCTATGGTCATACCTAATATATAAGTGGAAAAAAGTCCTTGAGCTTAGTGATTTGTGAACTTTACTGGGTGTAAGTAACACTTCAATAAAGGATATGTAGTAGATTTTTTTTTTTTTAACAAGGATTTTACTTATTTATTTGAGAGAGAGCGAGAGCAAGCAGGGGGAGGGAGAGGGACAAGCAGACTCTGCACTGAGCGCGGAGCCCGACGTGGGGCTCGATCTCAGGACCCCGAGACCATGACCTGAGCCGGAATCAAGAGTTGGACACTCAACTGACTAAGGCACCCAGGTGCCCCTGTAGTAGATATTTTAAAACCATATATTAAAACCTTTTAAAAACAAACAAACACATGTACAAACAACCCCCCAAACATCGCTTGAGCTCCTGCTTTGAGCTAAACACTTCCTTGTGCATTATCTCGGTTAATCCTTATGACCTCCCTATAGGTTTGGCATTATCGTCCCCACTTTGGAGATGAGCCTGCAGCTCAGGGAAGGAAAGTGACACGCTCAGTGTTGCACAGCTGGTGGGGGGCAGAGCCAGGATTCGGCCTCTTCCAGCACACATAGGACTTTGTGGGCCGCCTCTGGCTCTCCCTTACCAAGTACACATTCACATTGTACTTAGGGATGCCGCTGGCCTTCTCTGCCTGGGAGATGGCCTCCCCCAAAACTTCGCCTGCGCCTCCTGCACCCTCCTGCCCAAAGTGGTTCTAATCCAGGTGTGTCTTGCCCCCTCAGCATCCCTTTGTCAGCAGCATCACCAGCAACAAGGCCCTGCGGGAGCTGGTGGCCGAGGCCAAGGCCGAAGTGATGGAGGAGATCGAGGATGGCCGGGAGGAGGGGGAAGAGGAAGAGTCCACGGATGCCACCTCTGTAAGGCCTGGAAAGGGCTGGGGTGCTGGGGAGGGACGGGATCCCGGCAGGCCTTGGCTGGTATAAGAGGGGACCTGGGGGGTGCAGGGAGGATTCCTGTTTCTCCCCAGCTCAGGGATTATAGCCCCCCCACGCCACAGCTTACGTATGTCAGCACATGGGCCAGGGTGAGGCAGCGGGGATGTGCTGGCCAGATTCTGTACGCTTTCAGGAAAGAGCAGTAATCTAGATTTTCACATGGGATCTTCCAGTTTTTAAAAGTTGGTAGCTGACTCATTGCTTCCCTGCCTTTTTCCTCTTGTGGCTCACATGCAAAATGTTTTTAGCACCCTGTGGGATAAATGCAGGTAAAGGCTACACGTGACCGAAGGCAAGAGGCCGAGGGGCTCCGGGCACCCCAGACCCTGTCTGGCTGCCCCGAGTGCCCAGGGGACCCATGTCTTGGCACATTTGTAACCCATCAGCAGCTTCAGCACTTGGCTGAATTTAAATTTAAATTAAAGCTAATTTAAATTTTTAAAAACCTGTGAGCCAAGCAAAACGTGTCTGTGGGCTGGATTCTGTCCTGAGCTGTTGCTTTCAGATCCCTGGTCGACGCCACTTGGGAACGGCCTCTTCCAGGAGGGAAACTTGCTGTCCAGATGGTGCCGTGGAGCGAGTGAGGCAGGGGCTGGACTCGTCTGTCAGGGAATGGGCAGTGTAGTGCTGTCTCGAGTTTGATGGCATCCTGGGAGAAGCCACAGGCTGGCCTGAATCCTTACCAGGATGAGGAAGGGAAGCACCGAGGAGGAGGAGCAGAATCAGCCCTGCAGCCCTAGCCTTTTACGGAGCCCTTGCTGGGGGCTGGGCACTCCGCAACTCTGACGGGGGAACCAGGGCTCCATTTCAGAGATGGGCAAAGTGAGGTCGAGGAATGACGTGGCCAGTTGTGGTGTTAGGCGGCAGGGCCAGGTGTAGGAAAACCATGGTGGGAGAGGGAGGTGGTGTGTCTGGGGCCTGTCTCCAGGAGGACGCCGCGGACAGCAAGGTTGGGGAGGGAGGCAGAAAACAGTCACACCGGCCTGGTTTTCCACAGGCAGGAGGCTGACCCTTGTGAGGGTGGTGGGGGCTGAGGGTTTCAGGCAAGGGCTGGGCATTGGTGTGGGGATGATAGGATCAGATCTGAATTCCTGAACTCTCATTTTAGGGTTGTTGAATAAGGAGGTGGATTAGAGTTCCTTCTGGAAGCTTCCATATCCAGGGTTAAAGCCAGCGGCCATTAGGACCCAAGGGAACGCTATGGTGTGATTCCATTAATACCATATTTGAAAACAAGCAAACTAACCTGTAACACTTAGAGATCAATTTCAGGACAACTATTATGTCAAGGGGAGAGACAGACATAGGTGGGGGGGGGGGTCTCTGAGGTGGGCAGTGTTCCACTCCTGACATGGAAGGTGGCTCTGGGGGTGCTCACTTTATTCATTCCCTGGATGTTTATATTTTATCCACTGAAATGGGTGTTTCATAGTAGCAATGTTTCCAGTACTTACCAGCCCCCAAAGCTCTAAGAAACAAAACAAAACTTTAAAAACGTAGTGGATGATAGACTGAATCTAGCTTCTGGATAGTTTTGGTTTGGTTTTTATGCAACTAAAAAAAACAAAACCAAAAACTTGAATTAGTTGCCATCTAAAAATCAGGCGGTGTCAGGTAAAAATCCAGATTCTGGCCTTGTCTTAAAAGATTGGAAGGTCTGTCTCCATTGTCACAATTAGCTGGAGCAGAGTGGCCACTGCCACCCTTAGACAGGGGATGAGCTGTCCAGCTGGCCACAGTTGCCTCCGCTCGTAGGAGGAAGAACAGGTATTCAATGAACTCGAAACAAGTAGTAATTCTACTGTAGCTTAGACAGTAGGGAGTCGTGAGGACTGTGGCTCACTGGAGAGGGATGACTGTGGTATGTCCTTGACCCTGGCCTACTTCACCTTGTGAGTGTCTGACTTTCCGGCCCTACTGCATCCCTGACTCCTGTCCTAGACATAAAATAGCATGGTCTTGATTCTTTTTCCTTCCTAGCCTCTGGGGAACCATACTCGAGACTCTTCTGAGGTGAGTCAACTGAGTCTCAATACCGACAAGCTTCTCAAAGAATCATCCTTCACCCCAGTGCCACCCAGCCAGCCTCAGGACAGTGTGAATGGGCCGAGCCAGCCCTCTGGGGACAGATCCCTCCAAACCACCAACCCCCCAGATGTGGCTCCTGGAAATGAGACTGGCCTGGCAGTGCCAGCACCCTTCCGGAAGTCCCGGCCAGTGTCCATGGATGCCAGAATTCAGGTGTCTGAGGAGAAGCAAGTCGCTGACCACGGCGGGGACCTCAGTCCAGCAGCCAGCAGGTCCCAAAAAGCAAGCCAGAGCCGTCCCAACAGCAGTGCCCTGGAGACCTTGGGTGCCGAGAAGTTGGCCAACGGCAGCCTGGAGCTCCCCGCCCAGGCAGCCCCGGGCCCGTCCAAGAGGGACTCAGACTGTGGCAGCCTCGCCGCCTCCGAGAGCATGGACTACAACACCTCCCTCTCAGCCGACCTGTCCCTGAACAGAGAAACAGGCTCTCTGTCCATCAAGGTAATGCCACCAGTTCTACCACGGGTTAGGAGCCGGAGTGTGTAGGACGTGCTGCCCAGTTTTGGTTTTGGAAGCCGTTAGTGGCCGCCTTCCCTTTTAAGTGGTTCATGAGGATTGCTCTTCTTTAAAGAGCCTTGAGCTCAATTCATAGTGTAATCTCCAGAATATCTGAGTTCAGTCTGGGATTTAGTCACGCCGGGCAGTTGGCTCAGGTTTAAATTTCAATTTGTGTGTCCATTTAAATTGGGTTTGGTGAAGTTCGGGAGAGAGGGGTCTAGGAGTGAAGTTCTCTTGTTTGCGGGTCAGCCATGTGGTCCAGCTGCTGACTGGTCGATTCAGTTACAGGGAGTGGGCTCAAGGCGCTCTTGGGGCTCAGTGGCCTTTCTGGAGGTGGCTGACGTGAACGACCGTAGCCACTGAGCTTGAGGGCTCAGCATGGAGGCCAACACTGAGAAGTGCTTTAAAGAAAATGGAGGCTCCTTCATCATCTCCGTGTACAGATGAGCAAACGGAGGCTTAGGTGGGGAGTGGAGAGCTGGGCAGCCCCACAGACTTGGTGCTCTGAACCCCACGTGCCATTCTGCTCTCCCAGTGGAAGCCTGGCTGCCCCCTCAGGAAGGGCTGACGCCCCCCTGCCCACACTGATAAATGTCAGGATGTTCTTGAACTCACTCTTGGCCACTTGACCAGGCCACACTGAGGCTCATCCCCAGCCGAGGCTGATTTTAGGGAAGATACTGTATTGTTTTGTTTTTTTCTCCTGTTGTTTACTTGCTGGAAACCACACAGTAGAGACTCAAAAATATTTGCTAAACTAAGGGAAGTGAAAGAAGGAAAAGCAGCCAGCCAGCCCAAGAATTAGCTTCAGGAAGAGAAGGAAAGCACATGTCACCGGACAAGCACAGACAGTGGTTCTAATGTACAAGCAGCATCAGGGCCCATCAGCTGCCTTAAGACAGATAGCCTGTCCCTTCTCCACTTAAAAAGACACTAAGCCAAAAGAAAAAAAAAAAAGGTAATTATAAAAAATAAAGAGCAGAGCAGGGTCTCCCCTGCCTCTTACGGGTGTTGAGAACATTCCTTTGCTGGCTGACTGGCAGTGAGTCCGGGAACACGGCTGTTCTAAGAGTCCATGGGCTGTGTTAGCACCTGCAGCGAGCTGAGGAGCCTGTTACCTTGGGGGGGGTGTGTGGGGGAGGGCAGGAGGCCCCGTGACCCCGAGTAGTCCTAGTGGTGGGGCTGTAGCCCCCTGGCCCCTTTCCTCCCCGCCACTCCTCATCTCTCACCGGTAGTCTGGAGTTGAGCCCTAGCACGTGCCGGCTGAGCACTGGAGGAGGATGAGAGTCGGGTTGGGCTGCTCAGTGCCCATGGTGTCCGGAGCCCCTGGAAGCCTGGGGGGGGCGAGCCCTCAGGGAGTGAGTGCTGGCCACTGGTCCTGGCTGAGCAGGAGCGGGGCTTCAGAGCCCACTTTGAGGGGATGGAGACTTACTGCGGTATGCAGCCCTGGCCTGCCCTCTTTTTTCTGGCTGGAAGGCCCTCGGGGCAGAGTCCGGACCGCAGGGCTGGGCTACGCCATCAAGGGCCTCGGAAGCCCACTGAGGTCAGAGCGGGGAGATGCCGTGATGACTCCAGGGCAGGCGCACAGGCTCTCAGCTGAGTCGGGAGCAATTTTCAGAGGGTATTCAAACCCCCCGAGGAGTCTTGGCAGCACTCTGAGCAGTTGTGTCTGAAATGCATGATTACTCCCAGGAAAAGATAAAGATTATGAATAATTTCATGGGAGCTGCTCCAGACGGGTGTGGCCTCCCGTGGAGTTCAGGGCAGCTTGGGTTTGACTTCCAAATCAGTTACGAACTTCAGTTTTCCGAGCGCTTTGGATTTGGCATTGTGGTAGGAGATTGTGGTCTGCAGTCCTAACTGTCAGATATAAATACCAAGTACTGAACAGTCGCCATGAGCTGGGCTCTGTGCTGTGTCCCCCACGCACTCTCTCGCTGTGTCTTTGTAAGCACCCTGGGAGGTGAGCACTGCTGTGCTCTTCCTCTGATGAGTTTAGGAAGCTGAGGCTTGGACAGGACAAGGGACTTGCTCAGGGTCACAGAGCCAGTATGTGGTAGAGGGAGGATTAGAACCCGGTTTTTTCTGGTGCCACGTCCTGTGTATGAGAGTGCTGGCAGCCAGGTGTGGGGCCGGGAAGGGGCAGTGTTTGAAGGCCAAGATCAGGGCTGGAGTAGAGGGGATAAGCTCAGACACTCAGGACTCCAAGATGGGAAGCTTGAGGCAAGAGGGGGATGATGGACAGCTATGTCCTACCTGGATGTTGAGGCTGTGGGGCCAAGAAGGCTGTGGGCCACACCCCTGTGTCACCCACAGATTCTTAGCTGAAATCCTGAGCTTTGCCTAATGGTTTTACCCCGCCAGGACTCAAGGCTGCACAATAAAACCCTCAAGAGGACACGCAAGTTTGTGGTGGATGGTGTGGAGGTGAGCATCACCACCTCCAAGATCATCAGTGAGGATGAGAAGAAGGATGAGGAGATGCGATTTCTCAGGCAAGCCTGGGATTGGCTGCTGACGGTGGTAACAGGGTGGGGATGTGGTGAGAGGGAGGGTTGTAGGTTCCTTTGGTTACAGAACTCTCTGTGTGTCTACAGCATGAAGTGAGGGATTAAGGACACAAAAGGCAACTGGTTTTGTTCCTGCACTCCCCAGAGCACCCGTCCATTCATCTACCCATCCACCTATCTATTTACTCATCCACCTGCCCATCCATTTACCTATCTGTCCACCCACTCATCTACCCACCATCCATCCATCCACTCCTCCATCCATCTACCCACATATCCATCCACCCACTCATCTACCCGTCATCCATCCTCTCACCCACCACCCACCCACTCTCTCATCTACCCATCAATTCACATTCACCCATCCATCCATCCATCCTCTCACCTACCCACCCACCCACCCACCCACCCACACACTCACCCACCCATCCATCCACTCATCTACCCACCCACCCACCCACCCATGCACCCACTCACCCATCCACCCACTATTCACCCACCCATCCATCCACTCATTCACCCATCCACTCAGCCACCTACCCATCCCTCTACTCATCCATTCATCTACTCACTCACCCACCCATCCATCAATCCATCTACCCATGTACTTGCCCATCTACCAGGTTGGGGGACATGGTAGCGATTCAGATAGTTGAGGCTGTTGCTGTTGTAGAACTTAGACCTGATGGGCCAACATGTGATAAAAAGCCATCCCCAATTGTAGTACACGCTGTGAAGGAAGTAATGGGTGATATGATAGTGAGCCCCTGGGTTGGGGGGAGGCTGCTGTGTGTGTAGGAGACCCCCAGTGGAGTGGCTGGGGGAGCACAGAGGGAGCTGCAAAGCTAAGGCCCGAGGAGTGACTGCTGGGCTTGTTTAGGAAGCTGAAAGGATAGGGCTGGAGTGTGCAGCGTGAGGGCAGAGGTCACGTAGGCCTGTGGGCCAGGGTGGAGTGTGGATTTTATCCCAGGGGCAGCCAGAGTAAGATAGCTGGAGAGTGACTGGCTTTCGTTTCCCTTCGGAAAGATGGCTCTGGAAGCTGCAGGAGTGTAGGCTACAGAGGGCTACAGAGGGCAACGCTGCACAGGGTGACAGGGAGACCCTGTCCAGCATAGTCGGGCTGCAGGCTTGGGCTGGGGCAGTGGCCAGGAGGAGGGAAGAAGGGGTCAGTTCAACATACATCTTGGAGGCAAAACCAGTGAGACTGGTGAGGGGAGGAGAGTGTGAGGCAAAGCTGTCTGCTGGGAGCCATCTCTGCACTTTGGAGGTGCTCAGGCCCCCTAACAGCCCTCCTTGGGGAGACGCTATTTCCCCCATTTTGTAAATGAGGAAACAGTGTTTCTTGGCAGGTAAGTTATTTGCCTTGGGCCACCCAGGTGAGAAGCTAGAGCTGCGATTCTAACTAGACCTACCTGTGTGAGGGTTCTACCAGGCTTCCACTGGACCGGAAGCTTCCTGGGGCTGCCAGGGGTGGGGGGCTTAGCAGTCAGGGAGGCCTTGGAGCCAGACCTTTGCAGGATAAATTCATTATTAGTTGGAGAATATTTCTAGAACATTGAACACGTTTATCTTTTTAAAAAGCACAAGCATTCCAAAGCCAAACTGAAGCAGTTTTGGATGCTCTGGGGCACTTTCCCCGTCTAGGGACCACAAAGATGAGAGGCTGACTTTTCATCAGTGGTGTTTCTGCATTTCTGCATGAATGCACGTACACGTGTACACACACACACACACACACACACGCATCCTGGTCATGGGGGCTGGGGAGGCTCATGACAGAGGGTGGGAGGATGGTTGCTCTTGGAGGATGACACCACCTTCCATTTTCCTGGTCGCCTGGGAGGCGACCTGTTCTCCTAAGCTTCAGACCTCAAGGGCTGAGTTTCCTTTCCATCATCATCTCCTCTCTGGGCAGTTCGGGTTCCTGGGTTGAAACTGTAGATCCACCATACCCCGTCTAGAATCGATGCCCTCTGGCCCTGGCCCTAGGCCCCCACCCTTTTGCTAAGCAGAGGAGCTGTGTGTTGCTCAGGTTTGAAAGGTGAGTCTTCGCAGAGGTCGAGGGCCTCTCTCCCAGTCCGGAGGGCCGAGTGTCCTGTGTACCCGGCTAGGCTGCCAGGCTGTGCAGGGGTGTGGAAGGCTCTCATTGTTCCCTGGCTGGCTGTCGCCCCCCACCGCACCCCCAGTCCACCCCCCGGCCTTCATGGATGCTAGGATTTCCAGAGAATTGGGTCACACACAGGCTTTGAACTGTGTGACCAGATACTCACTCTCCCAGACTGAGGCTTCTAGGTCAGAGTTCTTTCTCCTTTTCCCTAAAATTGCTGGGGCCAGTGCCTTCCTTCTATAAGACGTCAGCCTGTCTCTTGGCCTGCCTTCCCTCGTGAGAACCCAGGTGGGGCAGGGAGTTAGTGTTCGCACCTGGCCGCACACCTTCTTTTGTATTCCTTTGTTTTTTGGTCAGGTGTTCTCTGAGCCTTAGTTTCTTTGGAGTCAGGATTTCTGTGTCTTCGTTAACACACTCAGCCCTCTTAATGCCCAAAGAGCAGAGGCTCAGATGGAAGCTTCTTTATATGGCTGTGAAGAGTGTCTGGTTTTCCAGAGACCTAGAAGCCTTTGCCTCTTGTTATGATCACTCCAGCAGCTACCACTTAGTAACAAAGTTAGCGAGTTTTACCACTTGTCTGCGCATGCCAGGGGGGTACAACAGGCATCCCCGCATTTAGCCCTCAAAGAACCTGAGCGGTAGACATGATCTGTGCAGTTTACAGATGCAGGAAGAGGGGCCTAGAGATCGAGTGACTGCCTGAGTGCACCCAGTCAGAAGTCAGCAGAGCTAGGATTCAAACAAGGTTCCTCTGACCCCCAGGAGCGTGCTGGCCTCTAGTTGGGGGGCGGATGGACTCTGGCCGAGAACAGGACACAGGCCTCATGGACCCAAATCCTGAGAGCCTGCCAGGGAGGCCTGATTCATAGTCAGGAAGCCCACATTCTTTCTGCATCATTTTCTTTTCTGATGACATAAACGATCTGTATCAATCTTCAGTGGATTTGCGCAGAAAGAAACACAGTTAACACTTTGGAGTTTATCCTGCAGTTATTTGTGTGTGTGTGTGTGTGTGTGTAAACACATAAACACATATACACACACATCAACAATATATGTGTTACAAAATTAAGGTGTACTCTGTGGTTTAGGTCAAGTTTTTATTGATATTTTGAATAGTTAATACAATGTCATGGTTCGAAATTCAAAGAAACGAAAACAAAACCAAAAAAAAGAAAAGAAGAGGGCAAATAGTGAAAAATCTCCCTCCCTCCCTTTCCTTTGGTTCCCCTTTCTGTGTTAATATTTTATATGTAATCCTTCTTGAAGTACAGTGTTTAAATAGGAAAGTGAACACACAGACATATAAATTTTTTATTTTTCTCCCATAAGGTAGGGTAACAATAATAGACCCACTTGTCAACACCTTGCTTTTTTCACTTAGAGATCATTCCAAATCTGTTCATGTAGAATTGCTACATTTAAAAAAAAAATTGTCCCATTTTTAACGGATATTTTTCCATGTAATTAAATATTTTTTAAAACTTGATTTTTTTCATGGTTGTGTACACAAAATTAATATCAGGTGGATACATTTTATTTAATTAGACCTATATGATGAACATTTAAGTCATTTTTAGTTTTGGACTATTATAAATTTGTTATGGATATTCTTATTCAGTTATGTTGTGCATCTATGAATATTTCTATAGAATCAATATCTAGAAGTGGAAATACTGTGTCAGAAGGCATGAACTTATTACCAGTTGTCCTCCAGAACGTACCAGTCCATACCATCAGGTTATGAAAAGTATCAATTGCCCCAATACTCTTGCCTTTTTAATGAAAATGGAATTTTTAATTTGCACCTCATATCCATATTAGGTAGTTTTAAAATTTGTTTTTTCTTTCATGTCTCTTCGTGTTTTGTGTTCCTTTTTAAAAGTAGGCTCCTCCTGTTTTTCTAATTGATTCGCAAGTACTCTTTATACGTTGATCATTAATGTTTTGCCTGTCAATAAATAAGTTCAGCCTGAGTTCTAGTCGTGCCTCTGCCCCGTTCCACGTGCCAGCCTCCAGTGTATCTAGCCAGAGTTACGTGATTGCTGAGATGCACATTCTTTCACCCTTCAGGCGCCAGGAGCTCCGAGAGCTTCGGCTCCTCCAGAAAGAAGAACACCGGAACCAGACCCAGCTGAGCAGCAAGCATGAGCTGCAGCTGGAGCAGATGCATAAACGTTTTGAACAAGAAATCAACGTGAGTGTGAGAAAGGATGGGTCCCCGGAGGGCTTCTTGCCCCGTGTTTTCTTTAAGGGCAGTAGAGAGCCCAATTCCTGTGTTTTCCTGATCTCCTGAGGCATTGGCTTTGTAAACCCAGAATCTCATGAAAGCCCCAGTGCTTTTCTGAGTCGTTCGGGAGGGTGTCCAGAGGGACACTGACCTTTGTTGAGTACCATGCAAGGTAGACAGTCCGGTCTGCCTTTTGCACATGAGGAGACAGAGACTCACCAAGGTTAGGTGACTTGTTCCAGGTCACAGGGCAAAGAGGTGGTCGAGCTGGGATTCAAGCCCAGGTCTGAAGATAAGCTCTGGGCTCTCTCCATCTTGCTTCCCATCTTCCTCCCAAGTATAGAGTGACTTTGCTGAATTTCTCCTTCTGCTCCTTCCAGGCCAAGAAGAAGTTCTTTGACACGGAGCTGGAGAACTTGGAGCGTCAGCAGAAACAGCAAGTGGAGAGGATGGAGCAGGACCATGCCGTGCGCCGCCGGGAGGAGGCCAGGCGGATCCGGCTGGAGCAGGATCGGGACTACACCCGGTTCCAGGAGCAGCTCAAACTGATGAAGAAGGAGGTGAATATGTGTTGGGCGGAGGCTGGGGCGTCTAGGTTGCAAGTGATCAAAACCCCAGCCGAGCCCCACTTCAGCAAACAGGGAATTTGGGGAGCTCATATACCTGAGGAGCTCACGTCCGTGTGTCTGGGTTTATGTGCTCCAGCTGCACCGTGAGGAGCCACTTCTCCATCATCTGGGCTCTGCTGTCTTGTGTTGACTTGACTCCCAGGCAGCTTCCTGGACATCCTCCCAGCCTAGCAATCCCAGCTGAAAGAGAGCAGGGGAGAAGGAAGGGATGGCAGCCCAGAGGGATCTGAGATGCTTTGACCAGAAGGGGGAGCGGGTGCTGGGTGGCAAATGCAGTATGTCTTCTGTGCCCTGCCCTCCTTCTGCCCAAACAGCAGTCCTCTAGTTGGGACCCATGTGGCTCTTCTTCTCTTTCCTCTCCCAGCTGGAAGAGGAAGGGGGAGGTGGCAAAGAGGTAGATGGTCCTGAGACAAAGGGAGAGGGGCAGATTTCCCAGCCTGCCTTGGGGAAGGGCATCTGGGTCCCAAAGAACAGTGCACATGTCCCTCTGTGGAGCCTGTCACCGGCAGGCTGGGCCACACTTGCTGGGCATCCCCAGTCTGCAGAACAGCCTCTAAGGGTGGTCTGTGGTGCTGCCGGCCTCAGAGCCCAGCTCCCAGACTGCGGTGTGTGGGTGTGACGTTTGTTGTATCCAGGGGGCCTCAGGCAGCTGCAGGGGCAGGGCTGGGGTGAGACATGTGGGCACAAAACTGAAGGGGGCGCCAAAAACCTTGATATCATCAAGATAAATAATATCCTAGTGTAGTGTTTTAAAATAAAAATTACTGCAAAATATTCATGATGAACAGAATGTCAGTTACTTAAAAGTCAGCATCCAGCAGGGCCAAGATTAGGGTGAGGTGATGAGTTTGAGTCCTGCAAATATAGGGCTGGATCCTGTCTGTATTTAAAATTTTGATATTCATGGGGCGCCTGGGTGGCTCAGTTGGTTAAGCGTCTGCCTTCAGCTCAGGTCATGATCCCAGGGTCCTAGGTCGAGCCCCGCATCGGGCTCCCTGCTCAGCGGGGAGTCTGCTTCTCCCTCTCCCTTCTCCTGCTGTTCCCCCTGCTTGTGCTCTCTCTCTTGCTCTCTGTCAAATAAATAAAATCTTAAAAAAAAATTTGATAGTCATGATTTTGGGCATGAATTCTGAAATTTTTAAATGCAATTTATCTTGATTACTGAAGTTTATGGTATTCCCTTTTATGCCTGAGATGAGTGCCTCACTGGCCTTACTTGGCCCTCCTGCTGAGCGCCAGGCCAGTGGGCTGGGGTACGGTGCTGATACTAAGCACACCCCCAGCTCCAGGGCAGAGGGCACAGGCTTGGGAGTCAGGCCTGGTTCTGAGTCTTGGCTCTGGACCACTAACTATGTTGAGCTTTAGACAGCAACTTTCCTGAGTCCCACTTACCTCCTATCAAAATGAGAGCTACTCAGCACCTCTTTTATTGACTATCCATATGATGGCACTGTGCTAGGTGCTGGGGGTACTGAGCAAAAGAGAGAGGAACCCCACTCTCAAGATGCTGTTCACTGCCACGGAAGCCAGAAGGTTTTGGCCATTATAGGTGTGCATTTTCTATACCCATCTCTTTCTCCTTTCCTTCTGGCACTCCCCAAAACACGAATATTACACCTTTGGTATTTTCCTGTAAGTCTCTAACACTTTAGTCTTTGTAATCCTTTCTCTCCGTTCATGTTATATAATTTTTATTACTCGCTCTTCAAATTCCCTGGCCCCTCTGTCACCTCCATTCCCTTACCCTGGCTCTGTCCAGTGCTTTCTGTGTTTAGTGTCAGATGCTGTATTGTTTAGTCCTAAGTTTTTTTGCGTGTCTTTTTTTTTTTTTTATTCTTATGTCAATCCCCATACATTACATCATTAGTTTTAGATGAAGTGTTCCATGATTCATTGTTTGTGCATAACACCCAGTGCTCCATGCAGAATGTGCCCTCCTCAATACCCACACCAGGCTAACCCATCCTCCCACCCCCCTCCCCTCTAGAACCCTCAGTTTGTTTTTCAGAGTCCATCGTCTCTCATGGTTCGTCTACACCTCCGATTTCCCCCGCTTCATTCTTCCCCTCCCGCTACCTTCTTCTTCTTTTTTTTTTCTTAACATATATTGCATTATTTGTTTCAGAGGTACAGATCTGAGATTCAACAGTCTTGCACAATTCACAGCGCTTACCAGAGCACATACCCTCCCCAGTGTCTATCACCCAGTCACCCCATCCCTCCCACCCCACCCCC
>NW_023270231.1:16000770-16218410 GCF_011800145.1 Mirounga leonina | reverse complement strand
CTGCTGTGGGTGGAAGCTCCAGTCATAGTGTGGTTTTCAAAGCCCCTGCTATACTGCTTTGGGTCTGTCTTGTCGCGCTCAGCTCGGGTGAACTTGAGATGTGCGCGGGCTCATGCACAGAATTAGGGTTTCCCTCCTCCTGCTGCCCTCTCTCTGGGATTCTTCCCATACACTCTTTGACCCGCACAAGCCCAGAACATGAGGTTTCTTACAGAGTTTTAGTTAGCGTTCCCGCTGCACCACTGTGCAGGTCTGGGACTGGTGCAAAGCCAGGAGCACAAAAGGAAAAAAAATTAGGAAACTGTCCTAACCTCTTCTGTAAGTTTTGGCTCCTCTCATGGTCACCTGTTTTTGTTTACTTTTCAGAGCCCTGGGGTGGTTCTTTTTTGTATTTTACCAGGGTTTTTCATTGTAGTCAGTAGGAGAGAGAGGCTGCTCTGGCTTACACTCACCGTGCCGGAAGAACTCCCCTGGAATGTTCTTTTGATCATGGACAGTATTTTTCCACCAGCTGCTCCTAAGAGCCCTCTGCCAGTGAGTTTGGGGTGTCAGACACCTGGAAAGGTGTGGGTTCCTCAGAACTGTCTCAGGAGTTCTGGGTGCCTTAGAGAGAGATGTCATGAATCTCTTCTCCCTCTTCTGTTATAAAAGACAGAAGCTATTTCCAGCTGGCTTGAGCACGCTTGCTGGCCTCTGACCAGGAGGGCAGAAGTGTCACCAGGAATCCTTCCTTTTCAGGTTTTGGCATTGCCTCCTGGCACTGAGTTCTGTCTCAGGCAGGCCCCTCCAGGGTGGCCCACCGTGGCCTCCATCCTCCCAGTTTAGCAACCCCAGAGGAGAGAGAGCAGCTTTCCTCAATAGTTCCGGCACACATCCTAAAGCTCTCACTGGCCCAGCGAGGGTCATATGCTCGTCTCTGAACCAGTCCCTGAAGCCGGGGCGTGGAATATGGCGACTGACAGCCTGCGTCATGTGCCCGGCCTCGAGCCAGATGGAGGGGGCGGGTGCTGTCAGCCCCACCTGAACCTCAGGAGCTGAGGAGACGGTGCCTGAAGTGTGTCTTCTTAACCAGGGAGCTAGCACCCCTGAGGGGTTAAAAAATAGCTTCGATTATTATAATGGTTTAACAGATTGATAGTTTATCTGTGGGATTACTATTTCCTGGGCGGGGGGGTGATTAGGAAGAAAATGTCTGAAGGTTGAGAAAGGCTGCCCAAGGGAAACGGAGGTGCCACCATCAGAAGGGGGCTGGCTAGCAAGCAGCAAAAGCATCACCTCTTCGCTCCGGGCGAGTCCAAAACCGGAGCCAGCAGCAGACAGCAGTGGGCCAGTGGGGACCACTTGTCTGAGGGGCGTGGTGGAGAGAGGGGTTGGGGGCCAGTGTCTAGAAAGCTGAACCCTGTCTTTGGTCTCCCTGACCCAGGAGTTCAGGGGTGAAGACTTCTTCTCTAGGAAATGTGAGGAGGGAGCCTGACCCTGCCACTCTCCGCTGTTTCTGGTGCAGGTGAAGAACGAGGTGGAGAAGCTCCCCAGGCAGCAGCGGAAGGAGAGCATGAAGCAGAAGATGGAGGAGCACGCACAGAAAAAGCAGCTTCTCGTGAGTCCTTGCCCCTTAGTCGGGGAGCAGAGGGGCTGGAGAGTCCCAGGTTTGAGACCCTGAATGATCAAGATCCCCCTCTGTCTATGCCCATGCCTTGCCCCTTGCATACCCATCTCTCACTCTGAATGCTGAAATCCAGCCTCTCCTTGTTAGCACCTTCCCCAGGCAGCCTTCCTTGACTGCTCTCACTCTAGCTAGAAGTGAGCTCCCCGGCTTCTGGACACCCAGCCCTTTACATCTACTTCTTCCAAAGCATTTAGTGCCTCCTGCCTTGTCTTAGGGCTGTTCGTATGTCATATCTCCTTGAATAACCCAGTACATCCACCTGCCCACTTGGCATCTTTTGGAATCTCAGATGTCAAACCCACGATCTCCCAGGCCGGGCCCTGTTCTTAGATTCTGAGGGGGCACTGTCCTCCATCCTGCGTCAGGCCAGAAGCCTTGTCATTGTCATTCCTGACACCTCCTTTCCCTCCAACCCTTTATCACCTAAAGCATGGGTTGTGGGTTTTTTTTTTTTTTTTTTTTTTTGGTTTTTTTAAGCTCCAAACTGTCTCTGGATCTCTTCACTTTGTCTGCATCTCTGTGACTCTAGCTATGGTCATCTTTTGCCTGGACTGCTGCAGTAGCCTCCCAGCTAGTCTCCCTGCTTCCTCTCTTGCTCTCCTACAGTTTTCTCTCCCACCAGCCAGTGTGATCAACGTGAATTCCAAATCTGATCATGTCACTCTCCCCCTATAGCCTTGTGTCTTGAAAGCCTTCAGTGGCTCCCACTTTGTCCATAAGATAAGACCAGCCTCCTCATGTGCTTACAAGGCCCGGTGGGTCTGGTTCCAGAGAGCCTCTCCCACCTCATCTCAGTCCCCTCTGCCCCAGCCTCACCAGCCTTCTTTGTAGCCCTTGTCAGACCACATACTCATTTTCCTCCCACGATGGAGTCTATACATTTTGCTTCCTCTGCCCCCAAATGTACCCTTAAAAATGCTTTGTGTATTTCCCGGTTTAGCATTCATGGCTTACCAGGGTAGGTGCTGTTCGTTTTTCCCTTTGCAGAGGACGAAACTAAGGCTCGGGGAGGTGACTCTCTACAGAGTTAGCAGTATGGGGCACGGCCCCAAACTCAGTCTGCCTCCAGGCTTCATGTTCTCTGCAGGACACCATCATACTGTCCTACAGCCTGTCCCTGATGCTACCATCAGAAAAAGAATTCCGGGCTGGGGGGGGGGGGGAAGACGGCCCCCAGCCCCACAAGGGAGAGCACATTGGCTCTTTAAGGAAGCCATTTGGCAGTGGCATCAAGAGCCTCAAAAATGTGCACATTCTTGGCCTGGATTTTCTGTTTCTAGAGACTAGTCCTGAGGATAAATCATCTCAGAGGTTTACAAACAGTTAGCTACCAGAGTGTGAGGAGCAGCACCACCTAAAATAGAGATAACCTGGAAACAACCTATTAGGTAGTGGGTGAATAAGCTAGGGTACGCCTGGGCCATGAAATATTTTCAGCCATTAAAACTCATTTGATAGAAGATTACATTATGACATGGAAAGGTATTTTTAATTTTAAAAGTAACAGTAAAATAGACCCAACAAAAGTTAGCATCTTAACCATTTTTAAGCATACAGTTCAGTGGTATTAAGTACATCCACACCACTGTGCCAGCCATCCCCATCACCCATCTCCAGAACCCTTCATCTGGCAAAACTGAAACTACTACTGAATAAATAGTAACACCCCATGATACCCCTCCCCCAGTCTCTGGCAACCACCATTCTACTTTGTCTCCACGAATCTGACCTCCTATACATGGGATCATACAGTATTTGTCCTTTTGTGTCTGCTTTACTTCAATTAACATGCCCTCGAGATTGACCCATGTTGTAGCATGTGTAAGAATTTCCTTCCTTTTCAGGGCCGAGTAATGTTCCACAGTGTATCTGTACTACATTTTGTTTATGCACTCTTCTGTCTGTGGATAGTTGAGTTGTTTCCCCCGTAGCTATCATGAATACTGTTATGAATATGGGTGTACAAATCTCTAAGTCCTTTTACATAAACATGTTTGTATAGATACCCCCAAACCAGTTGCTACTCCTGGGTGATAGGATTTGTGGGGATTTTTGTTTTTGCTTATGTGTTCCCTAAAGTATCTAAATTTTAATTTTTTAACTCTTGCAAATTAAAAATACAGGCAGAAATAGGTACAACCGGAACCCCCTTACCTGATCTCAGGAATTATGAACTCATGTTCTCTTACTCCCCCACCCTTCTGTGTTATTTTAAATCAAATCCCACATATCCTGTCATTTCACCTGTAAATGTCTCAGTATGTATCTCTCAAAAAATCCACAATGCTACAAACGTACCTAAACCTTTAAATATTTAACAATAATTACTTATTGACATATTTGCAGTTGAATCATTAGTTACATTTCCAATTGTCTCATTAATTTTTTTTTTTTACAATTTGATTGAATCAGGGTCCACATAAAGTGCACTTGCCACAATTGGTTGACGTGTCTCTAAGTCTCACATTTCCCCATATATGTCTTCTCTGCTGCTCGTGATGACTTTTCTTCTGTAGTAACAGAGGGTGAGATGCCGAGGCCAGCGCTAAAGGTCTGTCCTCCTCTCTCCCACACAGGACCGGGACTTCCTGGCCAAGCAGAAGGAGGACCTGGAGCTGGCGATGAAGAAGATCACGGCTGACAACAGGCGGGAGATCTGTGACAAGGAGCGCGAGTGTCTCACTAGGAAGCAAGAACTCCTTCGAGGTGGGTGCCAGAGAGTGGGCTCTGCTAGGAACTGCTAGGTTCTTCTCCATCCTAACACCAAACAGCATCCTTCAGAGTGAAACATGGGGACAACCCCCACTGAAGTCAGGACTGAGGCACAGATACCAGTTGTCACCAACATTATTCCTGATAAGGGAGGGAGGGATTTAGGGTGGGTAGAAATTGTAAATAAGTACACCGGGTGAACAGGCTGCCGGGAGTGGGGACAGTATTGAGCCCCTTATAAGAGCTATTGTATATCGAGCGACTGCTTTGCCAGGCCGTATGCCAGTCTTCATGGCTCAGTCTCCTTGAATCTTCACCTTAATGCAATGAGGCATTTTTGTAGACGAGAAAACAGATGCTTGCAGAGCGACTGTGCTTTGGCTGAGGTTGCTTGCCTAATGGGTGGTAGAGTGGGCCTTGACCGCGGGTCTCCTCTTGAAGCTGAGCTCCTAACCACCCTGGTGTGGTGGGGCTCTGACAGGTTTGCACGCTGGCGGGTCCCTCACAGCACGGGATCTTCCGGAGACCCCAGTGTGGGCCACTCCCAGAGGGAGGGCAGAGGAACTCCTGGGGAGGGAGGGCTTCTGTATCTGGATGGGGTCACTCAGCAGGGGGTCCTAGGGTAGAGCTTTGAAGGGCAGCAGGCCTTAGGGTCTTTCTATAGCCCTGGCTTTATCTCATCTCTGCCTAGCAGATGTTTGGTGCAGTTTTGTGTGGGTGTGCAAAGCAAGTGGGCTCTAAATGGCCAAAGATCTGTTGTTTGAGCTACATGTAAAACAGTTGGATGGGTGAAGATTTGAGTGTGGCACCTGTGGGCTTTTGAGCCAACGGTGCAGCCTGTCGTGAAGAGGTAAAAGACATAGGGCCAGGGTACCAGCACCGTCTCCGGCTTCCTGACACAACGAAGAAGCTACAGCCAGCGCTGTGATGGCCCACACAGCTGAGCAGTGTAGACCCCTCAGTACTTGGGTGCGGGCCAGCAAAATGGGGTCCTGCATGTTCTGACGTTCTGAGGAGCCATAGATGTTTCAGGAAAGCCCGCATTTTCTTTTTTTGTCCCATGATGTCCAGAAGAACCACCCTACTTGTGGGGCAGTGGTTCTGATTTTGGTCAGGAAGCCAAATCACCGTTCTGATGTACTGTGGGTGGCTACCGGTTTTCACAGATCGGAATGCAGTGCGATAAACTGACCATTCTTAGTGGGTTGAGCACAGCCCGCTCTGTCTTGCAGGGCATGAGGTCTTCATCTGACACCAGCTCCCTGTGGCTGAGCAGAGGATCAGATAATAGACTTCCAGTGATAAAATGCCAGATACTTATGTCTCAATCATGTATATATAAGGGACATGCAGTGGCCAAGGAGGTGTCCCCATTTTCCAAAGGAGGAAATAGTGACAAGAGGGCTGTCCTGTCCTCTTCATGGGGCTTCATGAGCCCTTCCCACCTGCCCATTAAGAAACACTGAACATAAACATGTCTCCCAAGAACATTTCTCCCTCTGTGGTGTGGTTGTACCCATTTGGCAGAGGCAGGAGTGGGGGCCCGGAGAGGGTTTACCACCTGTCCCAAACCCCAGTGAATGAGCTGGGCTTCAGCCTAGGTCTCTGGTTTCTCTGGCTTCGGACTCCAGTCACTTCCTGGTGTACCACTCTCCTGGGAGCTATCATCTGATGCAGGGCAGGGCAGGGCCCAGTGGGGCTCTGGCCATTAGCATCTCATTAGGCCTCATCCTCCACAGACCGGGAGGCAGCCCTGTGGGAAATGGAGGAGCATCACCTGCAGGAGAGGCACCAACTGGTGAAGCAGCAGCTCAAAGACCAGTACTTTCTCCAGCGGCATGAGCTGGTGCGCAAGCACGAGAAGGTGAGGAGAGGGCTGCCACGAAAAGAGCTGGGTAGGGCGGTGAGGCCACGCTGTAATGGGGCGCCCTTTGAATACAAGCTGTGCTCCCAAGAGGAGCCAGGTGTTGGTCATGGTGAGGCCCGGGGAGGTTCTTGGGATGTCCTGCCTCAGGTGGGGGGGCCAGGAATAGGGGAGACCATGCAGGGCAGCAGACGGGAGCTCCCTCATTCACTCCCTAGGGTGTGTCTTTCACTTTTGTCCCTTCTCCCTCATCTTTCCATTTTCCCCTTATCTCTCTCTTTCACATGCATGCCCTTAGAATGCTTTTAAGTCTCAATTTAAACACCACCTCTGCCAGGAAGCCTTCCTTAACCCCCTCAGGCCAGGCAAGGGCCAGAGCACCCTCTCCTTCTGTGTGACTGTCTGTCTTGGCTTGATCCCCTCAGTGGGCACAGAGACAGACAAGCCGAGGGGGGCATGTACAGTCAGTGGGTAATTATATCATCTAAATCTAACGCAAATATATTATCTAAACGCAATGGTGGCAGTCAGCATAGGGCTATGGTGGCTCTAATAAGGGTGCCCCCCCTGGCTAGGAAGTCAGGGGAGGCTCCTTGGAGGAGAGGATGGCCATGCCAAGTTCTGAAATGCAAATAGGTGAAGGAAAAACTCAAATTTAATAAGACTTTTGACACCTGCCATCAAGAATGATGAACCGTCCCTGTTAGTGTACGTTTTCCTCTGAGGTATTAGCTCTAATGGCCTGCCACCACAGATGATACGAGAAGGCATTTAGAAGGTAAAAATCCAAAACATTAACAGAAAGTAACATTTTCTGTTCTCACTTTAAAAATGAACAGTAGAAGTACAATGGTAGCAGCCTTGCTCTGCTGAGCATTTGGGGCCACGCAGGTCCTGGGCTCCTGGGGCCTCTCCTGCCACCCCCGGGGCCCAGAGCACACGTGGCCTCAGGCCCGGCTGGCCACCCCCCCAGGAGCGGGAGCAGATGCAGCGCTACAATCAGCGCATGGTGGAGCAGCTGAAGGTGCGGCAGCAGCAGGAGAAAGCACGGCTGCCCAAGATTCAGAGGAGCGAGGGCAAGACGCGCATGGCCATGTATAAGAAGAGCCTCCACATCAACGGCGCGGGCAGTGCCTCTGAGCAGCGCGAGAAGATCAAGCAGGTGGGGGCCCCGTGGGTGCGCTGCAGGTTTGCTGGGGCCTGAGTCTTACGTGGTTGGGGGAACAGAGAATATAAGCTGCAGCACCGGGTGTGCCAGTCACACCCTCATCAGCCCCCCGCCCTGCTGGACCCACGAGGAAGCTTGCTCACGTTCCCTTCCGGATGTTGGTTCTCAGTCCTGCAGCTTCCTCTGCTGGTAAACCCCTTCCGCTCGTCTACCAAGACGCCCCCTGCATGTCACCCCTGTGTCCTGGGGACGTGGAGTCGGCGGCCCTTGGCCCATGTCCCAACAACACAGTGTTGTGTCCCCACCAGCCTGGGTCTCAGCTCAGGAGGAGGGCACAACTCGGGTTGTGCACAAAGCAGCCCCTCTGACGGGTGGAGGTGGGTCCCCCGGCCAGGCCTGTGGCCCTCTGAGGCGCTCACCCTCTCTCTGTTGCAGTTCTCCCAGCAAGAGGAGAAGAGGCAGAAGTCGGAGCGGCTGCAGCAGCAGCAAAAACACGAGAACCAGATGCGGGACATGATGGCACAGTGTGAGAGCAACATGAGCGAGCTGCAGCAGTTGCAGGTACGGCCCTCCCTGCCCCCCTTCTTGGACTGCCTCAGTTTCCCTCAAGGCAGTCCACGCTCAGGGACCAAAGACTCATCAAAGGAGCCTGGGCTAAAACCATTTCCATCCTGCTGTGTAATGTTGGCCAAATCCCATCCCATCCCCTCCCAGGCTGTGAATGGGTATGGGGTGGGGGTGAGAATTCCTACTTTGTAGGACTGGAGTGAGGCTCTGTAAATGAGATAACTGACTGAAAGTGCCTTGCCTGGGGCCTGGCATGCTGCTGGATTTCTTGGTCATCACTGTGTCTTGGGACACGGTGTCCCAATTACCCTCCTACTAAAACTAGACATTATAAGTAAGGAAAACAACAAACCACTATCTCTCGTAAATACAGATGCACAAATCCTCAACAAAATATTAGCACGTAACGGGGCGCCCCTTGGACTCCAACAACATATAAAAAGAATCCAAGTGGGCTTTATCCCAGGCTGGTTCAACATTCAAAAATCAGTGTAATCCAGAACATCAACAAGCTAAACAAGAACATGATCACATCAACAGATGCAAAAAAGCATTTGACAAAACCCAACACTCAATCTTAGTAAACCAGGAACAGAGGGGAACTTCCTCAACTTGACAAAGAACACCCACAAAAACCTACAGCTAATATCATCCTTAATGGCAAGAGGCTCAAAGCTTTCCCACTGAGATCAGGGAAGGGTATCCTGATCTTGGTGTCCCTTTTCCCCAGAGAGGTCCTGACCTCTTCAAGATTCCTGACTCCTGAGCTTGCCCCCTGCCTGAGGGGTGCCACCCCATGAGCTGGTACTTGGAGCCCCCTTGTGGTGGAGCAAGGCATTGCCATACCTGAGGGATGGGCCGACTCAAACCTCTGATTTCCGGAAATTGGTCAGGCTATTGGATCCATTTGGCAATTTCTGGAGAGGCAGAGAGGTGTGGAGAAAACATGACAGGCGCTGAAGCCTGTCAGGTAGGGACTCTGCCATTTGTCGCTGTGTGAATTTTAGCCAGCCCCCTCACCTTCTGCATCTGCATCCCTGCCTCATGGAGTTACTGGGAGCATTCATAAAGTCCCAGGGGCCCAGCTCCTGGCAGGTCAAAGGTACTCCATGCTGCTAGGAGTATTGTTTCTAACTAAACCGATTTGTAAACTCTCAGAAGCCCAAAATGAAAATCCCCCAATGGGTTTCACTCTTCCAACCCAATAGGTTGAGGCATCTGGATGAAGGGACTTGCCCCTTGCTTTATATTCTCTGTGAGGAATCAACAGGGACTTGTCCCTTTTGCCTATGAGAAATTCTAAGTAACTTTTGTGAGACGGATAACTTACCTCAGAGAGAGAACGGTAATGTTGGGAATGTCTCAGTCAGGTCCATGTCCTCATCCTTACTACAAATTTCTCCTGAAGAAATGACATACAATACAGAAAATTACATATATAGTGAATCTTAACTCTGGCTGCCATAACGAAATACCAGTCTAGGTGGCCTAAACGACAGTTTATTTTCTCACAGTTTTGGAGTTTTGGAGCCTGGAAGTCTAAGATCAGCTTACCAGTGCGGTTGGGTTCTGATGAAGGCTCTCTTCCTGGCCTGCAGATGTCTGCCTTCTTGCTCTGTCCTCACATGGCAGAGAGAACGAGAAAGCAACCCCTCTAGTGTCTCTTCTAAGTACACTAATCCCATCATGAGGGCCCCACCCCTAGGACCTCAACTAAACTTAATTTTTTCCTAAAGGTCCCACCTCCAAATACCATCATATTGGGGATTAGGGCTTCAACATACAAATTTTGGGGAGACACAATTCAGTCCAAAGCATGAATACAATGCTATTTAAAATAGTGAAAATTAAGAGCAACCTAAGTGACCAGACATAGGGGAATGTTTAAGTAAATTTGATGAATCCACACTGTGGGATATTCTGTAGGCATTAAAAATGATTATGAAAAATGTTAATTCTGTGTAGAAATGTTACATTATAATGTTAAGGGTTGGGGGAAGCAGGTTTCAGAAATGTATATACAGGGTGAGCTAAACAACATCTAGAACATCTAAACTTTTGCAGTGGTTTGCCTCTAGTGGTGGGATTAGGGGACTTATTTTTATTTTTTGTTAATGTTTTGTTAAAGTGACATATACGTTCATGTTGAAAAATTCAAACAATGCAAAAAAGCACAAAGAAGAGAGCTGCAAATTACTGCAGATCCCATCACATAATAAGAACTGTTAACATGAATATTCTGAAATATTCCTCCAGGCATATCTTGGTATCTATGTACTTACAGAGTTTCATATAAATTATAATCAAGGAGAAGAAATAAATGAATGTAATGCTGGTGCTGTCACGACTACAGCATGAGGTACGTTTCAGCCCTCTCCACCTCTGCCTTCTGAGTTTCTTACCTGTTCTGCCTGGAATTTGTTCCAGAATGAAAAGTGTCACCTCCTGGTAGAACATGAAACCCAGAAGCTGAAGGCTCTAGATGAGAGCCATAACCAGAACCTGAAGGAATGGCGGGACAAGCTTCGGCCACGCAAAAAGGTAACCATGTCTGGGCTTGTGGGCTTGGTGGTAGATTCTTCATGCTGAGCCACAGGTGTCTGCCTACGATGTGAATATAGGTATAAATAAGATATGGATTTATACATTTACTTTAAGAAACTGGCTCATACGATTGTGGATAGCTGCTAAGTCTGAAATCTGCAGGGCAGGTTATAGGTTGGAGACCCAGGGAAGAGTTGAGGTTGCAGTTTTGAGTCCCAGGGCAGTCTGGAGGCAGAATTCCTTTTTCCTTAGGGGAACCTCAGTCTTGAGGCCTTCAACTAGTTGGATGAGGCTCACCCACATTAGGGAGGGTAATCTACTTTACTCAGAGTCTACTGAGTTAAATATTAATCACATTTAAAAGTTCCTTCCCAATGACATCTCTATGGGTATTTGACCAAACAACTGGGCACCATGTCTTGCGAGGTTGACACGTAAAATTAACCATCACAGGTCCTAAGTGCAGTCAGTTGTAAAGTGGATGTGAATATTGTATAGTGTGATGCAAAAAGTCATTAGCCAGCCCATAGAACAGACCAAGGACATACTCCTTTCCTTCCACTCCTAAACTCTCTGAGGAGAGAGCTTACCCCCTAATTGCCCTTGATCAGGTATCCTGAAGCCCTGAGGTTGGTTCTGCCATCATACATCAGCTCTGCTTGTTCTAACTGTGTTCTGGACAAGAGGCAGCTGCCCACCTCAGCTGTCTGATGGCCTCGGAAGTCCTTGAAGTGAGACTTCTGCACCTGTGCTAATGGAGCTTTTTGTCTGGAAGTGGCCATGGTCCCAGACCTTCCTCTTAGCAGGTCCATGTTTGTCATTTTCTCTATCACTGCCTGTTGGGACTTTTGATACTTGACACTCAAATCAATAATGCTCCTGCTGACATAGGTTGACTCTGGTATCAGGAAATAAATGTTCACCTGGTTCTCTTACATGGCTGTTCTATATCCTTGGCACATCCTGAAAATGAATGATCACGTTGCCTCTAGCAACTGCCTCATTATTTCCAGGGCACCTGGATTTAGAGGAGGTACCACAGTGTATGTCTGGGGAGCTGCATTGGATGTTGCCTGTGGGGCTGCTATTATGCAGAATTCTTTTTTTTTTTTTTAGGATTTTATTTATTTGAGAGACAGAGGGAGACTACAAGCAGGGGGGAGGGGCAGAGGGAGAAGCAAACTCCCCGCTGAACAAGGAGCCTGATGCAGGACTCGATCCCAGGACTCTGGGATCATGACCTGAGCCAAAGGTAGACACTTAACCAACTGAGCCACCCAGGCGTCCTTTTTTGCAGAACTCTACGTAGAACCGTCTGTCATTAGCTATCTGGGTTACTGTTGGAACACTGAACCAGAAGTGATACTACTCTTGCATTATAATCTACAGTCTTGAGCTATACAGGGGAGATGACTGTACACTATAGAATAGTTTTAGAAAAATTCAGACTTCTTTCTTCCAAGTAAGTACAGAATATCTGGTAGCGGCAATAAAGTGGTGCTTGGGTGACAGTTAACACAGAATATGGCCTCAGGCAAGTCTTCCCTTTCAACCTCGCTTTTTAGGGCTATAAAATGTAGATAACATTTCTTCCCTTAAAGCAAGTGTTAGTAAACTATTGTCCACGGGCCAAATCTGGCCTACCATCTATATTTGTAAATAAAGTTTTATTGGAACACAGGTTTACATATTGTCTCTGGCTGATTTTGCACTACCACGGCAGTTGACTAGTTGTGACAGAGACCTCACAGCCTGCAAAGTTGAAAATCTTTATAATCTGGCCCTTTACAGAAAAAAGATTAGACTCATATAGATGACTATATGTGGTAGGTATGAGAGAGTAGTGCTCCAGAGCACAGGCTTTGGAGTAAGACAGGCATGCAATAAAGTCCTGACTCCCCTATTACTAGCTGTGAAACCCTGGGCAAGTTGCTAAACGTCTCTGCTCTGAAAGTGGTAGCTATGATAATTGTTATTCCTATAGCAGAGGTCACAAACTGAAATTGGCTTACAGGTGTTAGGTTTGGCCAACATATAGAAATCTCAACATTTTTTTGAAAGTTGCCAACCTTGGGGCGCCTGGGTGGCTCAGTCAGTTGACCAAGCCTTCAGCTTGGGTCATGATCCCAGGGTCCTGGGATTGAGCCCCGCATCGGGCTCCTTGCTCAGTGGAAGCCTGCTTCTCCCTCTACCTGCCGTTCCCCCTGCTTGTGCACTCTCTCTCAGATAAATAAAATCTAAAAGAAAAAAAAAAAAGTTGCCAACCTTTAAATTAAGTACAGGCATACCTGTTTTATTGTACTTCACAGACAATTGTGTTCCCCCCCAACAAACTAATGGTTTGTGGCAACCCCATGGTGAGTATATATATATGTGTCATTTTTCCAATAGCATTTGCTTACTTCATGTCTCTGTGTCAGATTTTGGTAATTCTTGCAATATTTTAAACTTTTCATTATTATTTGTTACGGTGATCAGTGATCTTTGATGTTACTATCATAACTGTTTTGGGGTGCCATGAAACTTGACCACAAAAGATGGTGAACTTCAAAACAAGTCTCAATAAATTTAAGAAGACTGAAATCATATCATGCATCTTTTCCAACCACAACAGTATGAGACTGGAAATAAATGAAAACACAATGATTCAAAATCTTTGGGAGAGTTTATAGTGATACTGGCTTATCTCAAGAAACAAGAAAAAAATCTCACATAAATAATCTAACCTTATGCCTAAAGGAGCTAGAAAAGAACAAAGCCTAAGGTTAATAGAAGATAGGAAATAAAGATTAGAGCTTCAAATGAAATTGAGACTAACAAACCAATAGAAAAAAAAATCAATGAATACCAAGAGCCACTTCTCTGAAGAGTTAAACAGAATGGATAAACCTTTAGCCAGTCTATCAAGAAAAAAAGAGAAAGGACTCAAATAAAATCAGAAATGAAAGAGAACATCCAACACAACAGAAATATAAAGGATTATAAAGAATAGTACAAAACATTATATGCCAACAAATTGGACAACCTAGAAGAAATGGATAAATTCCTAGAAACAATCTTCTAAAACTGAATCAGGAAGAAATAGAAAACAATTATTAAGGAAGAAATAGAAAACAATTATTAGGAATGAAATGAAATTGGTAATCAAAAAACTACCAGCAACAACAAAAAAGCCTAGGGCCAGATGGATTCACAGTGAATTCTACCAAACATTTAAAGAGGAGATTATTTTCCTCAATCTATTCCAAAAAATAGAAGAGCAAAGAAAGCTTCCAAGTACACTCTAGGAGGCCAGAATTAATCCTGATACTAAAACCAAAGACACTAAAAAAGAGAAAACCACAGGCCATATCCCTGATGAACAAAGTGCCAAAATTCTGAACAAAGTATTCGCAAACCACATTCAACAAGGATCATTTACCATCATCAAGTAGGATTTTTTTCTGGGGATGCAAGATCAGTCAATATGATATATACCAACAAAATGAAGGATAAAAGTCATACCATCTCAGTAGATGCAGAAAAAGCTTTAACAAAATCCAGCATCTGTTGGTGATAAACACTCTCAATAGAGTGGGTTTAGAGGGAACATACAACATAATAAAGGTCATATGTGAAAAACCCACAGCAAACATAACTCAATGGTAAAATACTGAGAACTTTTCCTCTAAGATCAGGAATAAGACAAGGAGAGTGTGCCCACTCTCACAACTTTTATTCAGCATAGTAGTGAGAATCCTAGCCACAGCAATGGGCTAAAAAAAAAGATTAAATACTTCCTTACCAATTTGGATGCCTTTTAACTGTTACTATTTGCAGATGATGTAATACTATACATAGAAAACCCTAAAGACGCCACCAAAAAAAAAAAACTATATTAGAAGTACTAAATTCAGTAAAGCTGCAGGACATAAAATTAATACACAGAAATTGGTGGTATTTCTATATACTAATAACACAGTAGCAATAAAGATAAATTAAGAAAGCAATCCCATTTATAACTGCACCAAAAAGAATAAAATACCTAGGAGTCAACCAAACTATAAGACATTGATGAAAGAAACTGAAGATGGGGCACCTGGGTGGCTCAGTCATTAAGCATCTGCCTTCGGCTCAGGTCATGATCCCAGGGTCCTGGGATTGAGCCCTGCATCGGGCTCCCTGCTCTGCAGGAAGCCTGCTTCTCCCTCTCCCGCTCCCCCTGCTTGTGTTCCTGCTCTCACTGTGTCTCTCTCTGTCAAATAAATAAAATCTTAAAAAAAAAAAAAAGAAAGAAATTGAAGATGACAAAAACAAATGGAAAGATATTCCATGCTTATGGGCTGAAAGAATTAACACTGTTAAAATGTCCATATGCTCAAAGCAATCTACAGATTCAATGCAGTCCTATCAAAATACCAACAGTATTTTTCACAGAACTAGAATAATACTAAAATTTGTATGGAACCACAAAAGACCCCAAATAGTGAAGGAAATCTTGAAAAATAACAAAGCTGGAGGTATCAGGATCTCAGATTTCAACATAAACTACAAAGCTGGAATAACCAAAACAGTATGGTACTGACACAAAAATAGACACAAATCAGTGGAACATAATAGAGCCCAGAAATAATCCCACACTTATATGGTCAATTAATCTATGACAAAGGAGGCAAGAATATACAATGGGGAAAAAAAACTGGACAGCCATACAAAAGAATGAAAATGAACCACTTTCTTATACTACACATAAAAATAAACTCAAAATGGATTAAAGACCTAAATGTGAGACCTGAAATCAAAAATCCTAGAAGACAGCATAGGCAGTAATTTTTCTAACATAGGCTGTAGTAGTATTTTTTTCTAGGTATGTCTCCTAAGGCAAGGGAAACAAAAGCAAAAATAAACTATTGGGACTACCCCAAACTAAAAACCTTTTTGCATAGCAAAGGAAACCAACAAAATGAAAAAGCAACCTACTGAATGGGAAAAGATATTTGCAAATGATGTCTGATAAGGGGTTAATATCCAAAATACATAAAGAACTTAACTAACCACCAAAAAACCTCCCAATGGGTAGAGGACATGAATAGACATTTTTCCAAAGACAGACATTTGACCAACAGATACATGAAAAGATGTTCAACATCACTAATCATCAGGGAAATGCAAATCAAAACCACAAGCAGGTATCACCTTGCACCTGTCAGAATGGCTCATATTAAAAAGACAAGAAATAACAAGTATTGACATGGATGCTGAGAAAAAGGAACTTTTGTGCACTGTTGGTGGAAATGTAAGTTGGTGCAGCCACTGTGGGAAACAGTATGGAAGTTCCTCAAAAAATTAGAAATAGCATATGCTCCAGTAATTCCACTATTGGGTATTTAGAAAACAAAACAAAAACATTAATTTGAAAAGATACTTGCACCCCTATATTTATTGCAGCATTATTTACAATAGTCAAGATAGGGAAGTAACCCAAGTGTCCATCAATCGATGAATGCATAAAGAAGACGTGATACACACACACACACACACACACTGGAATATTAGCCATGAAAAATGAGATTTTTGCCATTTCAGACAACGTGAGGGTATAATGCTAAGTGAAATAAGTCAGACACAGAAAGAAAAGTATGGTATGTTTCACTTATATGTGGAATCTAAACAGAACAGAGTAGACAAAAAGCAGAAACAAACCCATTAAGTGTAGAGAACTGATGGTTGCCAGAGAGGAGAGGGGTGAGGGGATGGACAAAAATGGGTGAAGGGGAGTGGGAGATACAAGCTTCCAGTTGTAGAATGAATAAGTCACAGGGATAAAAGTTGCAGCATTGGGAACATAGTCAAGAGTATTATAATAGCATTATGTGGTGACAGATGGTAGTTACACTTGTGGTGAGCATAGCATAATATGTAGACTTGTCAAATCACTGTGTTGTACACTGGAAACTAATGTAACATTGTGTGTCAACTATACTTCAATAAAATAAATCATAAAATACACTTTAGGAAAAAACAATAAGATGGCCAATTGGTGTGTATCTTCTGACTGCTCCATTGACTGGCCATTCCCCTGGCTCTCTCCCTTTCTGCTCAGGCCTCATTCCATGAGACACAGTAATATCGAAATTATGCCAGTTAGTAACCCTACAGTGGCCTCGCAGTGCTCAAGTGAAAAGAAGAGTTGCACGGCTCTCACTTTATATCAAAAGCTAGAAATGATTAGGCTTAGTGAGGAAGGCAATGTTGAAAATTGAGATAGGCCAAAATCTGGCCTCTTGCACCAAACAGTTATAGTCAAGTTGTGAACGCAAAGGAAAAGTTTTGAAGGAAATTACAAGTGCTACTCTAGTGAATACATGAATGATAAGAAAGCCAAACAGCCTTATTGCTGAAATGGAGAAAATTTTTGTAGATCAAACCAGCCACAAATTCCCTTAAGCCAAGACCTAATCCAGCGTAAGGCCCTGCCTGTCTTCAGTTCTGTGAAGACTGAGAGGTGAGGAAGCTGCAGAAGAAGAGTTTGAAGTTAGCGGAGTTTGGTTCATGAGGCTTAATGGAAGGAGCCGTCTCCAGAACAGAAAAGTGCAAGGTGAAGCAGCTAGTGCTGATGTAGAAGCTGCAGCAAGGTATCCAGAAGATGTAGCTGAGATAATTCATGACAGTGGCTACACTAAATAACAGATTTTCAATATAACAGCCTTCTGTTAGAAGAAGAGTTTATAGCTGGAGAGGAGAAGTCAGTGCCTGCCTTCAGAGCTTCAAAGGACAGGCTGACTCTCATTACGGGCTAGTGCAACTGGTGACTTTAAGTTGAAGCCAGTGCTCATTTACCATTCCAAAAATCCTAGGGCCCTTAAGAATTATGCTAAATCTACTCTACCTTTGTTCTCTCAATGGAACAGCAAAGCCTTGATGACAGCATACCCACTCCCAGTGTGGTTTACTATTTTAAGCCTACTGTTGAGACCTACTGCTCATTGGCAGTGCACCTGGTCACCCAAGAGCTCTGATGGAGATGTACATGATTGGTGGTTTTTTGTTTTTGAGAGAGAGAGAGAGCATGAGCATGTGTGAGCAGGGGTGGAGGGTGCAAAGAGAGAGAGAGAGAATCTTAAGCAGGCTCCATGCCCAGCACAGAGCTCAACGTGGGGCTCGATCTCACGACCCTGAGATCATAACCTGAGCTGAAACCAAGAGTCCGGACACTTAACTGACTAAGCCATCCAGGCACCCCTAATGATATTGTTGTTGTTGTTTTAAAAGATCAATGTTTTCATGCTTGCTAACACAATATCCATTCTGCAGCCCATGGGTCAAGAGTAATTTTGACTTTCAAGTGTCATTATTTAAGAAATACATTTCGTGAGGCTATAGCTGCCATAGACAGTAATTCTTCTGATGGATTTAGGCAAAGTCAGTCAAAAACCTTCTAGAAAGGATTCACCATTCTAGATGCCATTAAGTACATTCACGATTCATGAGAAAAGGTCAAGATATCAACTTGAACAGGAGTTTGGAAAGAAGATGATTCCAACCGTCATGGATGACTTTGAGGCATTCAGGACTTCAGTGGAGAAAATAACTGCAGATGTGGTGGAAACAGCAAGACAACAAGAACTAGAAGTGGAGCCTGAAGGTGTGGCTGAAATACTGCAATCTCAGGACAAAACTTAAATGGATGAGGAAGTGCTTCCTATGGATGAACAAAGAAAGTGGTTTCTTGAGATGGAATCTACTCCCGGTGAAGATTATTGAAATGACAAAAAATTTGGAAATATCGCATGGTTAGTTGATAAGACAGAGGCAGGGTTTGAGAGGACTGACTCTAATTTTGAAAGAAGTTCTGTGGGTAAAATGCTGGCAGATGGCATCACATGCTACAGAGAATGTTTGTGAAAGGAAGAGTCAGTCGATGTGGCAAACTTCACTGTTATCTTATTTTAAGAAACTGCCTTGTATGTGAACTTCAATAATAAAAATTAAGAAATAACGACACTTACCATGGCGAACAAAGCATAATGTACAGCATTGTCGAATCACTATGTTGTACACCTGAAAGTAATATAAACATTGTATGTCAATTATACTTCAATAAAAAAAAATTGCCACAGCCACCCCAACCTTCAGCAACCACCTTGTTCAGTCAGCAGCCATCAAGCCTGAGGCAAGACCCTTCACCAGCAAAAACATTATGAATTGCTAAAAACTCGGATGATGGTTAGCATTTTTTAGCAATAAAGTACATTTTAATTATGGTATGTACATTTTTTTTTAGACCATGCTGTTGCACATTTAAGACTATACTATGCTATAAACATAACTTGTTTTGGTAAACATGATTTTTATATGCACTAGGAAATAAATTCATTCGACTTACTTTACTGTGATATTTGCTTTATTGAGGTAGTCTGGAACCAAACCCACACTATCTGCAAGGAATGTCTGTGTAAGGAAATTTTACGTAAAAATCCTGAGTTTCAGTTTCTTTTGAAAACCCAGGAGCTCTAGCAACACTGGGTTTGTCATACCACATGACACACATCAGCTGGGGCTAAGAAGAAACGACCTTCTTCAGACATAGCATGTGCTCTTCACCTCACCACAATCCCCACCACTCCTCACTGCCTCACACCTAGCTGTCTTCACTTATTCAGTTCATTTGGCTACCTCCCACAGGCACTGGATCTTGTAACTTCTGTTACAAAAGCTTAAACAGTACTACTTTTATCTTGCTTATATATAATGTTTGCTTATCACAAATACTTTAATAATACATCCAGCAAAGGAGAACTTGAGCCAAGAATCTGTGTGAAATTACCAGAAATTTCGTATCAGTCAAGTCCAAGATGAGGCATGACTTCAAATACCTTGCCTGCCTTCAGATGGACATCCTATAACAGATTGGAAAGATTGGTATTGTGATCCAGTGTCCCTTCCCCATCTCTCCTTGAAGTATAGAGAACTCACTGGAATTTAGTACTACTAAAGGAATAAGAGCATAAGGGAGGATCTGGTAATTATTTGTTGAGACTATTTCAGGGCATCTGAAGAATAGTCTTAAAAAGAGACACATAATAGGGGGCACCTGGGTGCCTTAGTTGGTTAAGTGTCCGACTCTTGATTTCAGTTCTGGTCATAGGGTCCTGGGCTCAAGCTCCACATCAGGCTCCCTGCTCAGTGGGGAATCTGCTTGTCTCCCTCTTCTTCTGCCCCTCCCCCTGCTCATTCTCTGTCTCTTTCTCTCAAATAAACAAATAAATCTTAAAAAAAAAAAAAAGACACATAATAGAAGGCTGGTCAAATCCTGTGAACATAGTTACTTCTTAGTGAAAATAAAGAAATTGGGCTGATGGTCAGATGCTTAATAATGAAGCCATATTTCCTGAGCATCCCGGGTATGTGCCCAGCTTTGCAGATGGTGGACCACAGTGTTTCAGAGCTTTAACTCTGAAGTTAGAGGTAGGTTCCCATCTTGGCTATGCCCCTAGCTAGCTGAGTAACCAGGGGCAAGTGATCTAAGCCCTCTGAGCTTCAGTTTCTCCACCTATAAGATGGAAATAATAGTATCTGTCTCATAGGGTGAAGACTGAATAAGATATAATGCACTTAGCATAACACCTGACATGTAGGAAGTACTCAGTAATTATGACCCATTAGTTTTTAGTTTAATCCTCACAACAGCCCTGCTAGATAGGTAGTGATATTGCCATTTTACACAGGAAGAAAGGTGACATGTGAAGGCCACACAGCTGGTAATAAGAAAGCTGAATTCGGTATGACTTTAAAGCTCATGTTCTAGGGCGCCTGGGTGGCTCAGTTGGTTAAGCGACTGCCTTCGGCTCAGGTCATGGTCCTGGAGTCCCGGGACCGAGTCCCGCATTGGGCTCCCTGCTCAGCAGGGGGTCTGCTTCTCTCTCTGACCCTCCTCTCTCTCATGTTCTCTCTCTCTCAATAAATAAATAAAAATCTTACAAAAAAGTATTAAAAAAACAAAAGCTCATGTTCTTTCCAGTACACTTTGCTTCCCTTTTTAATTGAATGCCTATTATTGGAGACCCCTCAAGACATTTTTCTGGTAGGATCCCATTTATCTAGATAAACTTGCATGTGTCCCAGGGAAGCTCCTGCAGTAATGGTCAACTAGACACTCTGCTTGTGTCTTTATTACACACACAACCCCTGTCCTACCACACCTACCACAAATTTTCAGAATCAGAATCTCGGGGTGGTGTGAGGGCACATTATTTTAAAAACAATGCCCTGGATGACCTCTGTGGGGCAGTGCTCTCATTAGGAACACTATGTACTTGGACGTTTCTGCCCCCACCAACTCCCACCCCCCACCTCCTGCTGTTAAATCTGTCCATTTTCTACCTTGGTCTTTCTCCATTCATTTGGCTGTTTTCCTGCCAGGAGACTGGCATCTGCCCCCCTCCCCCCACAGTGAGTTGGCATTCACCAAACTATCGCCCTTGGCCCACAGCAAACTCCTGTATGCTTGTGGCAGAAGGAAGCAAGAGGTGGTACCTATCTTCTGGGTGAGGAAAGGAAAGAGGCTCTGGGAAAGGAAAGAGGGAAGACTAAGTTACTATGCACTGAAGGCCCGGAGGGTGGGCGAGCTTCCAGAGAAGGCCACTTTGGTGGGGGTCCTATAATAGGGAGACCTGTCCTATGGGATCTGACTGAGCTCTGTCTGCCCTCTCTCTGTCCTAGGCTCTGGAAGAAGATCTGAACCAGAAGAAGCGAGAACAGGAGATGTTCTTCAAAATGAATGAGGAGACAGAATGCCTGAACCCTACCACCCCAAATAAGGCCACCAAGTTCTTCCCCTACAGCTCTGTGGATACTTCTTAACAGCCAGCTGGAGCTGTGGCTGGCAGGGTGGGGGGCTTCCAAGGCCCACCCATCCTCTGTGAACAAGTAACTCAGGACCCCCCCTTCCCTCTTGCTTCCATGATAACTTGAATCCAGCCCGTTGCCTTGTGCTACCCCAGCTGTGCCCAACAGACCCATCCTAGTGTTCCTTAATTCTCGCTCACTTATGGAGGGCGAGGTTTTATTATGTGTGGCCTGATCCTAATGTATGTCCTGTTCGAGCCCCACATCTCTTCAAGTTGTCAGTGATCTGGGCTGCTAGTGGGGTCAGGGTCCAGGAGGAATGGTGTTCTGCAGCCTTGAGGCCCTCTTGTTTGCCAGAACACCGGTTTTGCTGTCTGTGGGCACAAAGTGCTGCCACTGGTTATGATGAGTTTGTCCATATTGTGATTCTTGCCAGCTTTTCAGCCATTCCTTCTAGTATCAGACAAAAACCATGACTCTTCACAGCCCTTTTGGTTCCTAGTGAAGCCCACCCTGCAGCCAGCTGCTCAGGGGGTGCCCTCATCCTTCCAGTAACCCCCGATTTGCTTTTCTCTTGAGACAAGGCCGTATCTACAACAGTGGGATGGAGGAGAGCCTGAACTGTTCATTCTGCTGGTCTTGGGTGTTTCATGCCATCTCGTGCCCCCGCCTTACCTGCACACATCTGCATACACATACATAGGGCTTGGCCCCCTGGCATTACCCAGGCTTGCCTCTGCCCTAGGCCTCTTGTGCCAGGTGGGTTGAAACACGTTCACTGCGTGAGCCAGTGCCACTGAGCGTGTGCCGGTGAAGCCACTGGTGGGAAGTGTGCTGGGTGCTGGCATAAATGGTACCAGCTGAGCTGCCAGTCTGCGATTCCCTGTGGCCCCCACAGGCTTCTGTGTCCAGGGGTCAGTTCCGCACCACAGAAGACTGTGCCTAGGCTGCTGCTGTCTCACACCTGCCCATCCTGTCTGCAGGTGATATGGGAAGGCTGCTTCCCTCTGCCTCTCCTAGCAGGAGTCCGGCCTTACACTGGAGACACCGGCTGGCGGTCACTGGGATTTCTGTTGAGGATGAAATGTAATGCTTCCTGCCCCCAGCAACACAGCGGATGCAAAGCTTCTGTGTCTCAGATGGAATCCCGGGCCTTGGGGTTACTCAGCTGGCCTCCGACAGATTCTGATTCCCACAGGCTGCAGGATGTAGATAACCTAGTAAAAGTCATGCTCAAACAGGCATTCAGTTTATCTACAAAGAAAACTTTGTTCACTTTGATTTCTGACTTGAAACAAATATAAATGAATGGCTTCTATAGGAAGATACCTGTTCTAAAACAAAACTGAAGGTGATTTTGAGGAATCCTATGGATGATATATTAAGTCTGGGTACCATTTTGCTGGTGATGGAGTGGCTAAGATCCAGGGAGGACTTTGCCTTCACTCCTAAATGTTTAAGGTTTGATGCTTGGTCCTAAAGCAATTCTCTTGAAGTTTGTGTGGCGCTGGTTAGAACTGGATCTTGGGGAGGGTGGACAGCCACACAACAAGAAGGGACTTGGGGTTCCCAAGGCTTATGTATACAGTGAAGATGCTCTGGGGGCTGTGGGAAAGCAGGGGTCCTCTTAAGTTAGCGAACATTCAGCTTGTCTGCTTCAGTATTTGACCCAGATGGGACAGTTTTCTCGTCTCACACGTGAGAGACAAGGGAAACCATCGTCCCCTTCTATTCCTTTTGGTGCACAGGTGCTGGGAAAATGTGAACTAGCAGCAGTGTAATTACAGAACATTGACGGAGTTCCACCAGACAAGGCCAGCACTGGCAAATGGTCAGGCAGGGCCGATATTGGCTTTGTTTATAATATTGCCTTTTGCAGCCTGGGGTGTGAGAGTATTTAAGGTGAAATGCCATGGTTCAGGTGAAAGTCTCTGATCATTCCCCTATTTGGCTTGACATTTACATGATTCCTTGAATCTTACTCAAGGAGTTGCTCCTTCCCTGTTCTTTGCTGCCCAAGGCCTGATAGCTCCCCTGTCCTTTCTGGATGGGGGCAGGTTGGGTCCTCCAGCCTCATGATGGAGCCAGCGTGCATACCCATCAGTGAGAAGGCCCACACAGTATTCCTCATGCCCTGTGCTAATGTTTCCTCTGTAAGGGACAGATGGAACTGTTTCTCGTTTTCAGTCCATTTTTGGCAGAGTAAATATAACTAACTTATATTTTCCCTTTACAAAGGATAGAAGTTATTTTTATGTCATTTCAAAACTTTATACAAAACTTTTGTAAAATTTTCTCTGCAAAGTTGAACTGCAAGAATGTAAATATGCTTCTAATAAAATAACAGGGTGAGAGACTGTTTGCTTTTGTGGTTGTTCTCTTAGATCGGGGTGGAAACAGCAGGGCAGACTTACCCACATCTGCCAGGCGAGAAAGGGTTTACTATCTCTGTGAGTCACACAGCCAGTCAGACTTTGGGGTGGGTTTCTGTTTTGTAAGAAGTTATGTGTGTGTGTGTTTGTGTGTGCGTGTGCGCGCACTCTACAGACATTTAACAACATTAACATTCTCATTAACATCAAACATTTGACCCCCAGGAGTTTTTACATGTTAGCTTATTAAATCCTTTTAACAACCTGTGAGGAAAACCTTGTCATTCCTATTTATAGACGAGGAAATGGACACAGCAAGGGGAAGGTTGGGCCAAACTTCACAATACTGCTAAATGATGCCTATGAAATTCAAACAGACCTAGAGGTGCTGTTTCCACCACACCTCCTCTCCTATCTCAGTTGCCCATTACACACTAAGAGTCACTGTATTTAAATGCATTTTTCCACCACGCCTCTGAAGCCCCATTCAGGGGTTCCTAACCTGGGGTCCACAGACCTCCCCTATCACCAACAAGGGATCAGAGAGTAGAATTTAGAGTGTCTTTGTACCTGGATGGGAAAAGATTTGGTTTTTAGTTTGACTAACCTCTAACTGAAATTCAGTACTTCCTGTCTGTATGGATGTAGGCAACCAACTCTAGTAGTATAAGCAGTCCCTGGGACTGTGTCACCTGTAGAAATCAGAGATTTCATCTCACAAGACCGCTGTGCAGACACCTCAAAACTTTTGTTCATCACTTTGAAATAACAGTAGTTATTAGACCAATCACTAGATCCTGTTATGTAAGATTGAGATGTGTGTATCGCATTATATATACATACATACCACATCTATAAGCAATATATGTTTTCTAACATTTTGATACCTATATTTCATTATGACTTTCACCTGTAATCTATGTGCTTTATATTGTAGATCTGAAAATACTATTCTTAGAAGGGTTTTACATTCTTTATGGAATGCCTTAAAATTAAGGACCCCTACTCTGTCTGCAGCCCTGAGCTGTCACTGTCCTAAAAACCTATTGACCAGCAGGTGGTGGTCCACTGTCAGGGTATCCCATAGGTCTGTGAACTCAGTGTGTTGGAAGATGGGGGTGCAAACAGACCAGTGGCTGGCATGCGTCCCATTAAGGGACAGAAAAATGACTGGAATTCCCAGGAAAAAGGATTCATGAGACAGGTGAAGAAGAAATGCATCAAGGGATACATGGAACTTGAGAAATGAGATCATTCCACTTGAACTGATACCTCTTATGTACTATGTGCTAGAGATGCTGAAATGAATAAGACATTGACATTGCCTTCAAAATACTTGTCCTGCCGAGGAAACAGACCCGTAGAAGCGAGTGTCTGTTCAGGCTGATGCAGCCTCAGAGAACCAGGAAAGAGCTCCCAGAGGTGGTGACACTGAGTCTAGGAGGACAAACTACTATGTGCCAAAACACATTCAGGGACTGCGGTATGAGGTTTATGAGCCATGAGGCTGGAGAGAACAGGGCCAGACCGGCATGCCTGGGCTCAGACTGATCCTTTCCAACCCAAGGGCAGTAAGAAGTCTGGAAAAGAGTTTACTCAGGGGAAGGACAGTTGAAATCATGACAGTAGCAACTCAACAGACCAGCTGGGGAGAGATATTGTTGACGTTGAAATGAATAATGGCCTACAAGGGTTGGAGGCTTTAAGAAGGAATGGACAGACTGCAGGCTCCATAAGGGCAGGGAATAGGACTCTAGCTGATCCCTAAACACCCAGGCCCCAGCATGTTGCAACACTGAGATACTATCTGGGCTCCTTGTGCCAGCAAGGGTCTGAAAAGGGAGTAGCGGCGGTCTGGGGGCTGAAGACTGGATATATATTAACCCACTGCGGTATCAGAGATGTTGACTAGGTCTGATTAACCACTGTGTTGACAGATAAAAACAAAACGGAAAGAACTTCCACTTCCAGTGATGGCAGACGAGGTAATTCAGACCAGTCCTCTAAAATTGAGGACAATTAGAAAAGCTGGGCAAAAATATTAATCATGTCTACTTGAAGGCACAAGAGATCTATAAGATAGTGAAGACTTAAAAAGTCAGGATTGAAGCAAGTACAGAAGGCCAAAGAGATGATTCTGTTATTTTACCCTGAGAGCATTTGCTGATCCTAGAGAGGGTACAAATGTGGAGCTGGCCAAAATGCCAGGATCTCTGCAAGGGGAGCTTGTACATATAGTCAGTGCACTGGTCATGTCCGGTGCCCCACTTTTGGGGGCTGCTTCCCACAGGATGCCTCTTGATTGCCTGAATCTGGGGGCTGGGGGAGGGTTGTGTTCCAGCGTCCCTCAGGACTATAACAATCAGTTCTTGGCAGACTACTACCCCCAAAACACTACTGCACAGACAGTAGACTGAAACACACCCCTAGTCTTTCTGTGAAAGAGGTGTATATGTTTGTCCTGGAGCTTTTGCCTGAGGCACAGGCTTCCAGGTTTAGCACACATCTAGAGGCCTAGAGGGGTGCTCTCAGGGAATGTAGGCTGGGGGACACAACCTTTGTGCTCTCCCTCTGCCTTGCTCCAGCTCTCCAGTATCTCCCAGAAAGGAGAATATACACTTGTCTGGAGCCCTGATTTTTGCTAATGTCATCTATGGAACACCTCCAGATCACCTAGTCTGGTGGCTAGCAGGGTTTATGCTTGTGGTCCCACAGTACTATATATATTTGCATACTCAAAAGCTGCTACCTGAAGGTCTGGCTTCCAATCAGCCTGAATTTAGGTGCTGAGATCCTCCACTTTAGGGCAGATAGAAATTGGCACAACCCCAACAATGGGAGCTTTATATTAAAAATAAGACAGGCTGCTTGGAATCTTAAAGGTCCAAGAGCCTACCAAGAGCTAGATAAGGCTGAACAATAACACTCATCTCTTAAACAAGGCCACTCCTTTAAGACTGGAAGAGGTAGCTGTTTCGCTTAATACACAGAAACAAACACAGAGTCAAGCAAAATCAGGAAACAGAGGAATATATTCTAAACAAAAGGATAAGATAAAACAGGAAAAAACCTTAATGAAATGTGTAAGTAATTTACTTGATAAAGAGTTCAAAGCAATGGTCATAAAGATGCTCACCCAATTTGGGAGAAGAATGATGCTCACTCAACTTGGGAGAAGAATGGATGAACACAGTGAGAACTTTAACAAATGGATAGAAAACACGAGAAAGTACCAAATAAGAAGTCACAGAGCTGAAGAATACAATAATTCAACTGAAAAATACACTACAAGGGCTCAACAGCAAACTAGATGAAGCAGAAAAAAGATGAGTGAACTCAAACACAGAATAGTGGAACTCCCCAGTCAGAGCAGCAAAAAGAAAAAAAGAATTTTAAACAGTTAACATAGCTTAAGGGATTTATAGGACAACATCAAATGGACTAACATTTGCATTAGAGAGGTCCCAGAAAGAGAAGAGAAAAAGGTGCAGAAATTTTTCTTGAAGAAATAAAGGCTGAACACTTTCCTAACCTGGGGAAAGAAATGGACATACAGATCCAGGAAGCCAGAGAGTTCCAAAGAAGATAAACTCAAAATGACCCACACCAAGACATATTATAATTAAAATGTCAAAAGTTTAAGACAAGGAGAGGAATCTCAAAAGCAGCAAGAGAAAAACTTCTTAGGCACAAAGGAACCCCCATTAGACTATCAACAGATTTTTCAGCAGAAACATTGCAGACCAGAGGGAGTGGCATGATACATTCAAAGTGTAGGCAAAAAAAATCTTCCAACCAAGAATACTCTACTTATTATTTAGAATCGAAGGAGAGCTAGTTTTTTAGATGAGCAAACTAAAGGACTTCACCATCTTAACTAACCTTAGAAGAAACTAACCTAACCTTAGAAGAAATGTTAAATGTACTTTTTAGCCTGAAAAGAAAGGGTGCCAATTAGTAACAAGAAAACATGAAAGAATAGATCTCACTGGAAAAGTAAATATATAGTAAAGGTAGTGGATTAATCACTTGTAAAACTAGTATGAAGGTTAAAGAATAAGCAGTAAAAATAACTGTAACTAAAATAATTAGTCAAGTGATACACAAGATAAATGTAAAATTGTGACAACAAAAACATAAAACATAGGCTGGGGAGAGTAAAAACACACAGCTTTAAAATGCATTCAAACTTAAGTTGTTATCAATTTAAAACAGATTCTTATGAATATATGAATATGTTATATGCAAGCCTCATGGTAACCACAAAGCAAATACCTATAATAGATACACAGAAGATAATAAGTAAGGAACCTGAGCCTACCACTAAATAAAGTCATTAAGCCCAAAGGAAGACAGCAAGAGAAGAATAAAGAAAGAGACAAAAACTGCAAAACAACCAGGAAACAATGAACAAAAAGACAATAGGTACATACCTATCAATAATTATTTTAAATATAAAAGGACTAAATTCCCCAATCAAAAGACAGAGAGTAGTTGAATGGATAAAAACAATGAAACCCATCCACATGGTGCCTACAAGAAACTCACTTCATATGTAAGGATACACACAGACTGAAAGTAGAGGGATAAAAAAGGATGTTCCATACAAATGGAAACCAAAATAAAATTGGGGTAGCTATATATATATATAAACACTTCAGAGGCATCTGGGTTGCTCAGTCAGTTAAGCATCTGCCTTCGGCTCAGGTCATGATCTCGGGGTCCTGGGATCAAGCCCCGTGTTGGGTTCTCTGCTCAGCGGGGAGTCTGCTGCTCCCTCTGCCCCTCCCCCTGCTTGTGCTCACTCTCTCTCTTTCAAATAAATAAAATCTTTAAAAAAAAAAACACTTTAAAACAAAGATTGTAATAAGAGACAAGGACATTACATAATGATAAAGGACTCAACTCAACAAAAAGATATAACTTTTGTAAATATTTATGCACTCAACACAGGAGCACTAAAACATACAAAGGAAATATTAACATACCTAAAGGGAGGGGCATCTGGGTGGCTCAGTTGGTTAAGTGTCTGACTCTTGATTTCAGCTCAGGTCATGATCTCAGGGTTGTGAGACTGAGCCCCGCATTGGGCTCTGCGCTGGGCATGGAGCCTGCTTAAGATTCTCTCTCCCTCTGACCTTCCCCAGCTCTCTCTAAAATAAATAAATAGAAAAAAAAGAAGAATTAAAACAAAACCAAAAAACATACCAAAGGCAGAAATAGCAAACTAATAATAGTAGGGGACGTTAATGTACCACTTACATCAATGGATAGATCATCCAGAGAGAAACTCAATAAAGAAACATTAGCCTTAAATAACATGTTAGACCATATAGATTTAATAGATGTATACATAATATTCCATCCAAAAGGAACAGACAATGTATTCTTCTCAAGCACACATGGAACGTTCTCCAGGATAGATCATAGTTTAGTCCACAAAACAAGTCAATAAATTAAGGAGACTAAAATCATATCAAGTACCTTTTCCAACTGCAATGGTATGGAACTAAAAATCAATACAAGAAGAAAACTGGAAAATTCACAACTATGTAGATATTATACCACATGCTACTGAACAACCAATGGGTCAAAGAAAAAAAATTAAAAGAGAAATTAAAAAAATACCTTGAGACTAATGAAAATACAATATCCCCAAATTTATGGGATGCAATAAAAGTAGTTCTAAGAGGGTAACTCATACTAATAAAGGCCTCTATCAAGAAACAAGAAAAATCTCAAATAAATGACATCTCAAGGAACTAGAAAAAGAAGAGCCCAAAGTTAGTAGAAGGTAGGATATAACAAAGATCAGAGTACAAATGAATGAAAGAGAAACTAAAAAACCAATACAAAAGATCAATGAAACTAAGAGCTTGAAAAGGTAAAAATGGCAAACCATTAACTAAGCTTAGACTCATCAAGAAAAAAAGAAAGGGTTCAAATAAAATAAAAAAAAGAAAAAGGAGACATTACTGATACCACAGAAATACAAACATCATCAAAATGAACAACCTAAAAGGAAAAATTCCTAGAAACGTACAACCTTAGAAGACTGAATCATGAAGAAATAGAAAGTCTGAATATATCAATTACTAGTAAGGAGATTGAATCAGTAATAAAAAACCTCCCGACAAATGAAAGTCCAGGACTAGATGGTTTCACTGGTGAATTCTACCCATCCTAAGAATTAATACCAATCCTCTCAAACTCTTCTGAAAAACAGAAAAGGAGGGAAAACTTCCAAACTCATGTTGTGAGGCCAAATATTACCCTAATATCAAAACCAGATGAAGATTCCACAATAAAAGAAAATTACAGGCCAATATCGCTAATGAACACAGATGCAAAAATCCTCAACAAAACATTAGCAAACCAAATTCAACAATATATGAAAAGGATCATATGCCACCATCAAATGGGATATATTCTAGGGATGCAAAGATGGTGCAATACCCATAAATCAATCAAGATACACAACATAAACAAAATGAAGGATAAAAATCATATGGTCATCTGAATAGATACAGAAAAATTCAACATCTCTTCATGATAAAAACTCTCAAAAAAGAGGAAACATACCTCAACATATAAAGATCATAATATGACAAGCTCACAGCTAATATCACACTTAACAGTGCCTTTAAGATCAGGAACAAGAGAAGGATGCCCATTCTTGCCAGTTTTTTTCAACACAGTACTGTAACTCTTAGAGCAATTAGGCAAGAAAAAAATAATAAAAGGCATCCAAATTGGTAAGAAAGAATAAAATGATCACTATTTGCAGATAACATGATATTATATGTAGAAAACCCTAAAGATGCCACCAAAAAAAAAAAAATCTTATTAGAACTAATAAATTCAAGGGGCACCTGGGTGGCTCAGTTGGTTAAGCCTCTGGCTCTTGATTTTGGCTCAGGTCATGATCTTAGGGTTGTGAGACTGAGCCTGGTATTGGGCTCTATGCTCAGCAGGGAGTCTGCTTGAGATACTCTCCCTCTCCTCCAGCTCTCTCTCAAAAATAAATAAATCAATGAATCTTAAAAAAAAAAACTAATAAATTCAGTAAAGTTACAGGATAAAATTAATATGCAAAAAAGTTTCTACACACTAATAACAAACTATCTGAAAGAGAAATTAAGAACACAATCCCATTTACAATTGTATGAAAAAGAATAAAATACCTAGGAATAAATTGAACCAAGGAGGTAAAAGACCCATACACTGAAATCTGTAAGACACTGATGAAAGAAAATGAAGATGACACAAATAAATGGAAAGATATTTCATGCTCATGGATTGGAAGAATATTGTTAAAATGTCCATACTACCCAAAGAAATCTACAGATTTAATATAATCCCTATCAAAATTCCAGTATCATTTTTTACAGGAATATAACCAACAACCTTAAAATTTGTATGGGACCACAAAAGACTTTGAATAGCAACAACAATCTTGAGAAAAAAGAAAAAAGCCAGAGGCATCACAGTTCCTGATTTCTAACTATACTACAAGGCTAAAACAATCAAAACAGTATGGTGTTGGCATAAAAACAGACACACAGATCAATAGAACAGAATAGAGAGCCCACACACAGATGGTCAATTAAGTTATGACAAAGGACCCAAGAATAACAATGGGAAAAGGACAGTCTCTGCAGTAAATGATGCTGGAAAAACTGAACAGTCACAAGGAAAAGAATGAAACTAGACTACTATCTTACATTATATACAAAATTAACCCAAAATGGATAAGAAGGCTTGAATGTAAGACCTGAAACCATTAAACTTTTAGAGGAAAACATAGGCAGTCCACTCCTTGACACTGGTCTTGATGATTTTTTGGACCTGACACCAAAAGCAAAGGCAACAAAAACAAAAATGAACTCGTGGAATTACATCAAACTACAAACCTTCTGTACAGCAAAGGAAATTATCAACAAAATGAAAGGCACCCTACTGAACGAAAAAAATGTTTGCAAATCATATATGATAAGGAGTTAAAAATCCAAAATATATAAAAAACTCATACAACTCAATAGCAAAAAACAATCTGATTAAAAAATGGGCAGGGATGAGGCACCTGGGTGGCTCAGTCATTAAGCGTCTGCCTTCGGCTCAGGTCATGAACCCAGGGTCCTGGGATCGAGTCCCACATCAGGCTCTCCGCTCAGCGGGAAGCCTGCTTCTCCCTCTCCCACTCCCCCTGCTTGTGTTCCCTCTGTCGCTGTCAAATAAATAAATAAAATATTAAAAAAAAAAAAAGGGCAGGGGACCTGAACAGACATTTTTCCAGACACACAGATGGCCAACAGGTATATGAAAATATGATGAACATCACTAATCATCAGGGAAATGCAAATAAAAATTACAATGAGATATCACCTCATACCTGTTAGAATGGCTATTATATCAAAAGACAAGAAACAGCAACTGTTGGTTAGGATGTGGAGAAAAAGGAACCCTTGTACACTGTTGGTGGGAATGTAAATTGGTGCCCCCACTGTGGAAAACAGTATGGAGGTTCCTTTATTTTTTTATTTTTTATTTTTTTTTTAAAGATTTATTTATTTGTTTGAGAGAGCGAGAATGAGAGAGACAGAGAGAGTACATGAGAGGGGGGAGGGTTAGAGGGAGAAGCAGGCTCCTCGCCGAGCAGGGAGCCCGATGCGGGACTCGATCCAGGGACTCCAGGATCATGACCTGAGCTGAAGGCAGTCGCTTAACCAACTGAGCCACCCAGGTGCCCTGGAGGTTCCTTTAAAAAATATATACTACCATATGATTCAGCAATTCCACTTATGGGTATTTATCCAAAGGAAATGAAAACACTAACTTAAAAAGATACACCCCACCATGTCCACTACAGCATTATTTATTTATTTATTTATTTATTTATTTTTTAAAGATTTTATTTATTTATTTGACAGAGAGAGACACAGTGAGAGCAGGATCACAAGCAGGGGGAGAGGGAGAGGGAGAAACAGGCTTCCCGCAGAGCAGGGAGCCCGATGCGGGGCTTGATCCCAGGACCCTGGGATCATGACCTGAGCCGAAGGCAGACGCTTAATGACTGAGCCACCCAGGCGCCCCTCACTACAGCATTATTTATAATAATCAAGATATGGAAACAACCTAAGGGTCTATCAGTGGATGAATGAATGGATAAAGAATATGTGGTATGTGAGTATGTGTACATGGATACACATAATGAAGTACTATTCATTCATAAAAAACATAAAATCTTGCTATTTGCAATGAGATAGACCTTGAGGACATTATGCTAAGTGAAATAAGTCAAAGGCAAATGCTGTATGATCTCACTTATATGTGGAATCTAAACAGTACAAAAGGAAAACAACAAAACACAACCCAAAGCTCATAGATACAGAGAACAGATTGGTGGTTGCCAGTGGTGGGGATGGGGGTTAGATGAAATGGATGAAGGCGGTCAAATATACAAACTTCCCATTATAAAATAAATAAGTCATGGGGATATAATATAGAGCACAAAGACTATAGTTAATAATACTGTATTGCATATTTGAAAGTTGTGAAGGGAGTAGCTCTTTAAAGTCCTCATCGTAAGAAATAATTTTTTCTAACTATTGTTAAAGTCAAACACAAATAAAGACCAGACTTGAAAATTCTCTGGACAGATAAAACTAGTTTAGTCATACAGGCAAAGCTTAACTTATTTTGCAAGGAAAGTGAGGCTAACTTGACATTGGACACTTCTTGCTTATGCCTCTGAAAATGATAAATGAAACTTAAATCGATCCCAAAACTGATATGAGATAACCACTAACCAATTCCCTTTCTTTTAAGAAAATTCTAATACTGTAACCAGTCATTACCTCTATAATACATAAGCTGCTTTATAACAATATACCTCTGAGCCTCCTTCCATGCTTTGATTGGAAAGCCTCCGGCTTGCAAACTGTCTTTTTGGTGTAAACACAATATGCTTTTACTAATAGTACTTCAGGGATTCATTGGTTTTAGGTCTGTTTTTTTCCCTGAACTTCTGGCTCTGTGGTGTCAGAAGTGGGATCCAAAGAAGCTACCCAGTGACTCCAAGTCTGGTGAGCACACAGGTGCTGTACGCACACACCACAACGGGCTCAATGATTTCTCACTGACTCTGGAGTTTGAGGGTATATCTCTCTTGATCTGAACTCCACTATCTGTGTTCTGGGCTCTCCAGCTTCACTGTGCACATTTGCTTTCTGTTTTTGTTGAAGCCATTCGGTAAGCCACCCTTCTGTATGTAAAGGGAAAAACCCATGATTCTTGATTTTACACTATGGTAGAATTACTGAGGCCCCCAGAGATGATTTGTGTTAGGGACTCTAAAGGCAAAGATGGGTTCTACCTGGTCTAAAACTCTCTCTGTCCTATAAAGACTCCTCCCTTTTATAATGTATAGCCACTATAGACGAGAATCTTGTGTATTTTTTTTTAAAGAGTTTATTTATTTGAGAGAGAGAGAGGGAGAGCATGAGAGAAGGAGTGTGCACAAGAGAGAGCACCAACTGGAGGGGGAGAAGCAGACTCCCTGCTGAGCAGGGAACCCTCCACAGGTCTTGATCCCAGGACCCTGGGATCATGACCTGAGCCCAAGGCAGATGCTTAACCAACTGAGCCACCTAGTCACCCTGGATCTTGGGTACTTTTGGAAAATGAGTGTGAACTTTCAAAAAATTTGAAATTGTAGTGGCCCCTTTGGAGGAAATTTTAACTTAGATAAATCCATCTTAAACAGTACCCTTGAAAAGGGAGGATCAAAACTCAGAGATAATGAAATGCGTTCTTTGATTGGTATGTAGAAGCTTCTGAAAGGCAAAAGGAGGTGTGCCTGGGTGGCTCAGTCATTAAGCATCTGCCTTCAGCTCAGGTCATGATCCCAGGGTCCTGGGATCGAGCCTCACAGCGAGCTCCCTGCTCCGCAGGAAGCCTGCTTCTCCCTCTCCCACTCCCCCTGCTTGTGTTCCCTCTCTCGCTGTGCCTCTGTCAAATAAATAAGTAGATAAATAAAATCTTAAAAAGAAAAAAGAGGCAAAATGACTCCAAAAATAGCTTCCGCAGAAGAATCCTTAAAGCACACAAATTTTAGTAAGAAACTTTGGCCATCTAACAAGGCAATCTTAACTTAGTCTCTCTGCCAAATACATTTCTGGATCCAGCTATTCTTTTGAGTTCTATATTGTACCCGAAACATAGCAAAAATTTTAAAGTGAAAATATAAGATCTATGTGTGTGTCTGTACGTTTATGTAAATCTATGTATATGTATATGTGATATTTTTAAGAGAGTTCTATTTAATTGGCTAAAAGTGAAAGAAACAGTTGTATAAATTAAGTTTTCCTAAAACTCAGAAATACATAACCTAACCCAAATGTTTTCCAAGTTCACATGATATGGGATAATCTATGCTAAACAGAAAGTAGTTTAAGTTTGTTGGCTTAATAAATACAGGCATGTACTCAGAATTATCAACATAAATGTAATGCAAACATGCAACTTTTCTACCTGGGTTTACCAGTCAAATAAACTCATGCTATATTTATGTTGCAAAATTTGTCAAGAAGAAAAATAATTTAAAACGATGGTTAGCAGTTTCAGGTCTAACCTAAGCACAATTGTTAAAAAAGTAATTTAAATACATTTAAATAAAAGTTTACATTAAGTTAAACTATATAATGAATATTCATTGAATATATAGGTCATTCTCAAATAAGAAAATATACTGAGACGTTGATAGCTAAACATGTTCATCTACTTTTTGGCCACTTCACTTCAAGTAGGCTCTATATCCAGTGTGGAGCCCAATGCAGGCACAACCCTAGATCAAGACCTGAGCTGAAATCAAGAGTCAGACACTTAAGCGACTAGCCACCCAGGTGCCTCTACTTTTGGCTTTTTAATTTTTAGAGACAAAAGATATTTGGGTTTATTAATATTGCCACATTGAAAAGTTATACTACAAAAAATATGTCTCCAAAAACTGTAAGTTTTTATAGCTATGTATTTGTAAGTTTGCTAATGTACTATGGGATGCTAATATATGAAAAACCTTCACAATTGCCTGTGCCTTAGTTTTCACTGGAAGGTAAAGATTACTAATAGTTAAAATTTATAATCAATATGTAAATATAAATCTACTAGAAACAAGTTAAAATTTATAATCAATGTGTAAAAATAAACCTACTAGAAACAGTAAAAGGAAGCAATTTTGTATACAAAAATGTGGGAAGAAAATCATGTGTATTTATGTGCAGAGTATGCAAAGAATATAGGATGTGTTTTCATTATGAAGAAAGAGTACTGTTGTCTAAAATAACATGACTGGTTGTTCCAGAATAAGAAGTAAAAAAGAGTGGGATAGAGGCTAAATGGATATAGGAGCTGCAGAAGGTTTGTGGGAAAGAAATTTTATGTTGTGAGGTCAAAGCTGGGTAAAATTGAATAGATATACTGCAAGATTAGATTTATTTATTTATTTTAGAGAAAGTAAGCAAGTGTGCATGCAAGTGGGGGGAGGGGCAGAGGGAGAGAGAATCCCAGGCAGGCTCCCCACTGAGCGTGGAGTCTGATGCGGGGCTTGATCTCATGACCTGAGATTATGACCTGAGAGCCAAAATCAAGAGTTGGATGCTTAACTTACTAAGCCACCCAGGCATCCCTAAGGGTTTTTAAAAATAAGCTTTAATATATAGTGTATTTATATAAAACTATAACTTAATTTCCTTTCATCTGCTAAAAGGACAAAGTTTTCTTGGACTATTTCTCTGCTCTTGATAAGATTATGAAAGGTTTTTCTTTGCTTTTTAAGTAATCTCCCTAGAAAACAAAGATTCTGTTTTATCAAAATAATTTTCTGTGGTTCATGTTGTCTTTATCATTACTTAAAAAAAAACACTCTTCTCTATTAAGAGAGCTAAGGGTTTTTTTTTTTCCCTACAAATATATGGCTTTCTGTATTTGCCTTTGAAATGTTTTGTCACTTTGGTTGAATGGATAATTAAGTATTGTTTTACAGTGAACAGTTATCCTATTTGATCAAATGTTTTAAAGACTTTTTAAAATTTTGTATTTTTTTAAGAGAGGGGGAGGGGCAGAGAGAGAGGAGAAAGAATCTCAAGCAGTCTCCACACTGAGTGTGGACTCAATCTCATAACCGCGAGATCATGACCTGAGCTGAAACCAACAGCTGGATGCTTAACCAACTGAGCCACACTAGTGCCCCAAATCTTTTGACATTTTTAACAAACTTCAGCAAATCAAATTCTGAATGAAGTCTTTTTGAATTTGAACTAACTTTGGGATTTTCCTGAAGAAACCTGAAAAATCTCAAAAGTTGTGTTCTCTCTCTGTATAAGAGAAATATTAATTTATTTAGGCTTATTTGCTATGTTAAACTACATGGGAAATATTGTTGAATAAAAAGTAATGCTTAATCTTCTTAGATTATATTCATATGGTTATATATATATATATATTTTTTTTTTTTTTTTAAGATTTTACTTATTTATTTGAGAGAGTGAGAGAGAGCATGAGTAAGGGGAGGGGCAGAGGGAGAAGTAGACTACCCGCTGAGCACGGAGCCCTATGCGGGGGCTCGATCCCAGGACTCTGGGATCATGACCTGAGCTAAAGGCGGACAGTTAACTGACTGATCCACCCAGGTGTCCCTGGTTATATGTTATTAATATAACTGTTACAGAAATTAAACAAAGTTCCTAAAATTGTAGTATGTCCTGGTATGATGTTATTAGTTATAATTCCAGTTATTATTTTACAGTACTATATATCACAAAGGTAACAGTCTGCTTCTCAATTGAATCTTTTTTTTTTCTTCGGCAAACTCTTACTAGATCTTTAACCAAAGCTATTTTGAAGTCTTGTCATTCACAGACATTTATTGTTTTACTCTTGAATTTTCTCTGGAAGCATTTACAATCAACTACAGGCAAAGATGCTTCATCTTCAAAAAGATTCATGGAAAAGATCCTCACCAGTATTCTAGAACACAGGTTTCTGATAACTTTAAATCATAACACTGGACTAGATAAGCATTTCTAAAAATCTAGTGGAGGGCGCCTGGGTGGCTCAGTTGGTTAAGCAACTGCCTTCGGCTCAGGTCGTTATCCTGGAGTCCCCGGATCGAGTCCCGCATCAGGCTCCCTGCTCGGCAGGGAGTCTGCTTCTCCCTCTGACCCTCCTCCCTCTTGTGCTGTCTCTCATCCTCTCTCTCTCAAATAAATAAATAAAATCTTAAAAAAAAAAAAAAATCTAGTGGAAAGCGGATTGATTCATAAAGCTGCTAACCCAAGATGAAACAAAAGTATAAGTCTCTGAATAAACCAATGAAGATGGTTATAAATACAAATCAAAAAAATGCAAATCAAAACCACCTGTCAGAATGGCTAAATAAACCCCGCAAGAATGGGGCACTTGGCTGGCTCAGTTGGTAGAGCATGCAACTCTTGATCTCGGGGGTTGTAAGTTCGAGCCCCAGGTTGGGTGTAGAGATTACTTAAATGAGAAAATAAATAAATAAAAACTTAAAAAAACCCACAAGAAACAAGTGTTGGTGAGGATGTGGAGAAAAAAAAAACCCTTTTGCATTCTTGGTGGGAATGCAAACTGGTGCAGCCACTATGGAAAACAGTATGGAGGTTCCTCAGAAAGTTAACTATAGGACTACCCTATGATCCAGAAATCGTACCACTGGGTATCTACTCCCAAAATACAAAAACACAAATTCAAAGTGATACAGGCACCCTTATGTTTATAGGAACATTATTTACAATAGCCAGATTATGGAAGCAGCCCAAGTGTACATCAACAGATGAATGGATAAAGAGGAAGTGGCATATATATTTTATTTAGCCATAAAAAGGATGAGACCTTACCATTTGCAATGACGTGGATGGAAACAGAAAATATAGTGCTAAGCAAAATAATAGTTAAAAATAGGACTACCCTATGATCCAGAAATCATACGACTGGATATCTACCCCCAAAATACAGAAACATGTGCCTGAAACTGTCATCCTCATTTTATCTTCTAAAAAAGCTCCAGGGTGCCTGGGTGGTTCAGTTGGTTAAGCAACTGCCTTCGGCTCAGGTCATGATCCTGGAGTCCTGGGATGGAGTCCCACATCGGGCTCCCTGCTCAGCGGGGAGTCTGCTTCTCCCTCTGATCCTCCCCCTCTCATGCTCTCTGTCTCCCATTCTCTCTCTCAGATAAATAAATAAAATCTTTAAAAATAAAAAAAAATAAAAAATAAAAAAAAAAGCTCCAAACTCAAATCTAGAAATTCTCTCAACTGGCTGCTGTCTAAACTCAAAAATGAATTTATAATTTGTTTGAGCTATTAACCCGTTTTTATTTCCATAGAAATGCCTCTTATTAAATTACTTGATTGCTCACATCATGGAGGCCTAGTTAAGGTGGAAAGTCATCTGTAATTCTGCCTCCTGAAATAAAACAACCTCATGTTCATGCTGTCCAAAATAATCATGAGGACACGTGACTGTTAATACATCTATTGTGCCTATGTAAAATAACTAAAAAAATGTAGATTGAATTAGAAAGGTAAAATCTGAATCTGATTAGAACCCATTTGATTAAATGGTTAAATCTTGGCTTCTGGGAATCTCTGTTCTGGGGAATTTTTCAATCCTTGGCTATTATTCTCCTTGGAGAGTCATATCTCCTTATCAATCATTTCAATGTTTCTAGTGTGTTGTATCCTCTCAAGGGTTTTGAACGCCTTTGGGCAGCCACTCACACCTCAAATTATATCCATCAGGATTAGACAACTCGAGGAACTCAATGATCTGACCTCCCAAGTGTATGACGATGACCTGACTGCTGGCAACAGTGACTACATGACCCTCCATCCTGAGGACTCAACTATTGGAAACAGTGAATGTGTGATTCTTTAGCCTGGCTACATCAACAGTGGTAACCAAGAGTAACGCTATACTAGTTGGCTACACTCAGCTTGCTAAGAGAATGACCAAAAAGGAATTGTTAGAATCAAACACATATGGAGACCAGAGCTTGTCTTGGAGCTTATTTTGCAAGGCAAGTGAGGCTAACTTGACCTGGGTTTCTTCTTGCTTATGCCTCTGGAAATCATAAGCAAAACAAATTGTTCACCCATGAGGTAACCAATAATTCTCTTTCATTTAAGAAAATTCTAATATTATAACTAATCACTGTGAAGAATAAACAGTCACTGTCTCTACACTATATAAGCTAGTTTATAATAATAAACCTCTAAGCCTCATTCCATGTTTTGATTTGAGTGCTCCTGGCTTGCAAACTGTCTTTCTGGTATGTGCTTTTTCAGTATGCTTTTATCAATTACTACTTCAGTGATTCATTGGTTTTACTTCTGTATTTTTCCTGAACTTTTGATACTATGTATGGTGATGGATGTTAACTAGACTTAATGTGGAGATCATTTCACAATATATAAAAATATGAAATTATGTTATGTATCTCAAACTATTATGTTGTATGTCAATTATACCTCAATTACAAAAGAGATGTGGAACTGAGTGACAGCCTTCCATGGCTAAGAGCATGAAGATTAGAGCCCAGGGCCAGATAAGAGCAGAGTGGAGGGATACCTGGGTGGCTCAGTTGGTTAAGCATCTGCCTTTGGCTCAGGTCATGATCCCAGGGTCCTGGGATTGAGTCCCGCATCAGACTCCTTGCTCAGCAGGGAGCCCACTTCTCCCTCTGCCTGCCACTCCCCCTGCTTGTGCTCTCTCTCTCTGACAAATAAATAATCTTTAAAAAAAAAAAAAAGAGCAGAGTGGAGGGAACCCAAGTGAAAGCATTTCCTTTGTAGGAACCTCAAAGGGGTATACCCATGAACAAGAGTAAAGCTGATATTGACAAGCATCTTGGGGTTTGTAGTTCTCCTTCCAACAATCAAAACCTCTAAAAAGGCCTGGGGTAATCCAGGATTGCTAAGTGCTCACAAGTGTCTGGCAGAAGCAAAGGTGAATCCTCTCTAGAGGAGTACACGACCTTAGGTTTCGACAATTTCTGCAGACAGTTTTTACAAATAAAACATCTAGCACTCAACTGAAAAATAACTAGGCACACAAGGAAAATTTTATAACTGAAACCAGCAGAAACAATGGACATTAGAAACATACCAACAAGCACACCACATACTGGAGTAATCCAACTCCAAGTATAAAACTGCTATGCTTACTATGTTTGAGGAGATAAAGGACATAATTTGAAATTTTTCATCAGAGAGCTGAAAACAAGGGGAATCAAGTGTTCTAAAATGAGGTAGCAATAATGGTTGCACAACTCTGAATATACTAGAAAACTCCACTCTTTGTACACTTTTAAAGGGTGAATTTTATTGTAGGTGAGTTGTATTTCAAAAAAGCGGTTATTGGGCGCCTGGGTGGCTCAGTTGGTTAAGCGACTGCCTTCGGCTTGGGTCATGATCCTGGAGTCCCTGGATCGAGTCCCGCATCGGGCTCCCTGCTCAGCGGGGAGTCTGCTTTTCCCTCTGACCCTCCCCCCCTCATGTGCTCTCTCTCTCTCATTCTGTCTCAAATAAATAAAATCTTTAAAAAAAAAAAGTGGTTATTAAAAAAAAAGAAACAAAACGTCTAGATAACAAAACAAAAATAAATGAAGTAAAATAGCGTGTGGACACAACAATGGACACTGTCAGAAGCCTCCATCAACCAATGAATTAGTCTGCAGCTCTCTTTCCTACCTCTATCGGTCTATGTCATAGCACTTTGGGATGATAAGGTTTTGAAAAAGTTTGCAAAACATTTCTTTACCAATTCCATGAGAGCAGGGACACACTAAAAAACTCGTGAAACAGAACCAACAAAATGGATTGACTTCCTTCAGGACATGAAAAAAACCCAGCAGAGACAAAGCTGAATCAGAATCTCTTAGTAATGTGAACTGGGGTAGAGTCAGAGAACAAGCCAGTGAGAAAGGGAAGTTGAGAGGCTGAATTATCATGCCATAGTGAAAAAACAGGGGCCAGGAGGGACCAAGTATTAGCTGGAGTTAAAGGAGCTGACACTCAAGGATGGCTCCTGAATTTCTGGCTTTGCTGGCTGAGTAGGTAGAGGTATCACTTACTGAGTTAGAAACGATTGGCACAGGACAAGATTTGGTGCGTGAAGAGAGAGAATCAGAAGTCCGACTTTAAAGAGTTCTAAAAAAAAAAAAAAGGCTTAATTGTGCATATATTAAATTTGAGATGACTATTTGACAACCAAAGAGGGATGTCACTTGTCTATCCACTTGTGTATATACATCTGGAACTCAGGAAATATCTGGGGTGGAAATATAAATTTGAGAATAGGATATGAAGTAGGTATTTGAGAAAAATGAAACAGAAGATGTAGGCAGACCAAACGGATATACAATACACCATGAAAAGAAATTTGGATTTTATCCTGAAGGCCACATGGGACATTAGCTTCATATGGCAGACAGGTGACTAGCTGCAGTGTAAGGAACATACTGGAGAATCAGAGACATTAAGGAGGGTAACAATTAGGGCCTTTACAGTAATCCAGGTAAGACATGGGAATTCTCATATACAGTTTTATATCCTGACTTTTTTCACTTATAACACAAGCATTTAACAATGTCACCAAAAGCTCTCTGGAAACATAGTTTTAAATGACTAAATAACCTACCCACCTGTGAATGTACATAATCTACTTAACCAGTACAAAGCAATTAGGCATTCTGGCTATTTTTAGCTTTTTTTTTAAGGAACCTATTCGTTCATAATTTACCTATTCTTTGCCCCCCACTTCAGTGATAAAATCTCTGGCAAACCTCAGAGGTTTTCCAAATTTATTTGATTAGAACTAGTTACCCAGTTTTACCTTCTCATTTGATTTATAACTTTTTCTCAACCAGCTGCAGTTTGAACTAGACTTAGAAACTTGTAGTAAAAAAGACAGCATGGCTGGGATGACAGTCACCAACTGTACCATTCCTTGTCCCCACGCAGTCAGGCAGTGCTGTCACGCCTGTGCTAATGCATACTGAAAAGCCATGCATAGTCCTCCCATGAAAACAGCTGGGGGAGCTGTGTGTTCAAGGTGGGGCAGAATAAGATGGTGGGTCCTCCAACGACTTCAGTTCCATGTGGAGTGCGTCCTCTGCCATTTCATGTAGAACATGAGGCACAGGCAAAACATAAACTTTATTGTACGAGCTGCTGAGATTTTAGGGCTACTTGTTACCCCAGTATAATGGAGACTATCCAATATAGTGCATGTCTTCATCATTTCTGCCACTTTGCTCTCTTCCTCCTCTTCCCCACTTACTAGGTTGCATCTGGCTCTTCCAGGGTTGGAGAAGTGAAAACAGAGAGAAGGCAGTTCATGGAACCAATATTCAGAAGACCCAGGTTTTGAAATTTATAGATAAGGATTATAAAGAGTTTATTGTAACTATACTCCGTGGAATCAGGAATATAGATTTGCAATGAATGAAAAGTTAAGAGGTCATAGCAGAAAAATAGAAGCTATACATATTTTAAAAAACCAAACAGAAATTCTAGAATTGAAAAAAACAATACCCAAAATAAAAAATTCACCAGATGGAATTAACAGTGCAGTGGAAGTAATAGAGGAAAGAGTTACTAAAAGAAATTACCCAATCTACAGAAGATAGAAAAAAGATGGGGAAAAAAACGAACAGAGTCTCAGGGACCTACGGGATAATATCCAGAAAAAGGAGATAAAGACAGGACAGAAAACTATTTGCAGAAATGACCGACATTGCCCCAAATCTGGTGAAAGATACAAATTTATAGATTCAAGGTCAGCAGCTCTTAAGCAGGAAAAATATGAAGAAAGCTATACTCAGGCACATCATAATCAAACTGCTGAAACCAAAAATAAAATCTTGAAAGCACCAAAGAAAAATGATAAATGACATACTACACAACAACAACTTGAATGACTACTGACTTAGAATGGAGGACAGAAGGGGCGCCTGGGTGGCCTAGTCGTTAAGCATCTGCCTTCAGCTCAGGTCATGATCCCTGGGTCCTGGGATTGAGCCCCGCATCAGGCTCTCTGCTCCACGGGAAGCCTGCTTCTCCCTCTCCCACTCCCCTGCTTGTGTTCCTGCTTTATCTCTCTCTCTGTCAAATAAATAAATAAATAAAATCTTAAAAAAAAAAAGAAATTCTTTTTTTTTTTTTTAAAGAATGGAGGCCAGAAGACAGAGAGGGCTGAATTGTGGATCCTCCCAAAATATATCTGTTCCAGTCCAAGTTGATGATATACAAGGATCCTGAGCTCACCTCCTCCCATAGACACACGGAATCTACAGTTACAGATGGAACAACTTCCTCTGAAAAACAAACAAACAAAAACAAAACAAAAAACACCCAAACCAGCTGAATAATGCCTATGCATTGGGTGAAATAGAGAAAACTCACAAAGAAGCAGGTAGGAAAGACTGAGACACAATTTCCCCATGACACCCACCCTTAGTGTGGTGTGCCACAATCAGAAGGGAACTCAAAACCCCAAGCTTCTCATTGAGAAGTGAATGGTTTGAACTCCACTTCTGGCACACCAACTTTTAAGACCTGTACCTGGGAGGTGAGCCACAAAACATCTATCTTTGAAAGCTACTGGGGCTTGAGTCCATGAGAACTACAAGGCTATAGAGCACTAAGGAACAATTCTTAAAGGGCTGTGTACACAGAATCACCCACTCCCAAAGACCAGCACAAAGGTAGTCAACTGAAAAGTGCCCAGGACTTTCTGTGAAAGAGGCTTATTTGCTTATCTTAAAGCATTAGCCCAGTGTGACACATATCTAGTCTACTAAGATATTGTCACAAGATGGAGGCCAGTAGGCACCATCCTTGTGCTCTTTGCCTTGCTCAAATGTACTGGTATCTCCCAGAAAGGGGCTTGTACCCTCATTTGGCCCCCTGATCTTTGCAGCTGCTGCCCAGGGGACACCCCTAGGTCACTTGGCCCTGGTCAGTGGGATTTATACTTGTGGGTCCCACAGGTCTGTAACAAATAAAAAAGAGTTCCTAGGGGTGCCTGGCTGGCTCAGTTGGTAGAATACAGGACTCTTGATCTCAGGGTTGTGAGTTCAAGCCCCATGTTGGGTATAGAGCCTATTTGAAAAAAAAAAAAAAGAGAGAGTTCTTAACCAGCTACCACTCCAAGGGCATGGTAAAAAGGCAACAGATTAAGATGCCCAATCTTTCTGTGAAAGAGGCCTATTATCTTATATTCAGAGCTGTGGCCTGAGCAGCTGAATGTCATCCTCTCTGGAGACCTTGGAGAGGAGGTGCTATCATTGGGCTTTCTTTCTGCCACTCTCTAGAGCTCAGTATCTTCCAGAGAGAAGCTTGTACTCATATCTGGTGCCCTGGTGTTTATGCCCAGTGCATGGTATTTGAGGCTACTGCCCAATGTCCCTTGATCCCCTAAATCTGGTGGGCAATAGGGCTTGTGTTCCTTGGGTCCCAGGAAGGTGACTGCAACAATCAGAGGCAGTTCTTGGCTGGCTACTATCCCTAGGGCACAGTGCAGACAGCAGAGTGAAACACATCACCAATCTCTGTGAACAAGGCCTGTTTGCTTATCCTGGAGTTTCAGGCTGAGAGGCAGGCTCCAGGTTTGGCACACATCTAGAGGCCTGCTGAGCTGCTTTCCGGGGATGGAGGCTGGTGGATGCCATCTTTGCTCTCTGCTTCTGCTTTGCTATATAGGTTGCCAGTATCTCCCAGAAAAGTGCTTGTACACTCATCTGGTGGCCTAACTCTTGTAGCTGCTGCCCAGGGGACACCTCTAGATCATATGGCTCTGGTGGCTAGTGAGGCTTACGCTTGCAGTCCCACAGGACTATATTATTTGCATACTCTAAAAGCTGCTGCCCATGGGTCTCACTTTCAATCAGTCTGAATCTAGGTGCTGACTGAGATCCTCCCTTTTGGGACACTGAGAGGTCTTAGCATACCCTCAAGTACTGATAGCCACTAAAAATAAAGTAAGCTGCTTGGACAATCATAAAGGTGTGAGAAACAATGAAGAGCTAGGGCAAGGTTAAACAATAAGCTTCATCTTGTACATGATGCCCTTCCTTGAAGATTGGGAGATGTGGCTGTTTTATGTAATACATACAAACCAACAGAGAGAATCAAGGAAAATAAAGACACAGAGAGGAATATGTTCCAAACAAACAAACAAACAAACAAAAGATAAAACTTCAAAAAAAATGTTAATGAAACAGAGATAAGTGCTTTACCTGATAAAGAGCTCAAAGTCATGGTCATAAAGATATTCATCAATCTCAGGAGAAGAACAGATGAACAAAGTAAGAATTTCAACAAAGAGAAAATATAAGAAGGTACCAGAAAAGAAGTCACAGAGCTGAAGAATACAATAACTGAAATGAAAAACACAACAGAGAAGTTCAACAACAGCCTAGATGAAGCAGAAGAATCAGTGAACTTAAAGATAGGGTCCTGGAACTCACCCAACCAAAGCAGCAAAAATGAAAAAAAGAAAAAAAGTAAAGAGAGCCTAAGGGACTTGTAGGACAACACCAAGTGTCCAACATTCACATTTAGGTGTTTCAGAAGAGAAAAAGAGGCAGAAAACTTATTTAAAGAAATGACGACGGTGGCGCCTGGGTGGCTCAGTCATTAGGTATCTGCCTTCAGCTCAGGTCATGATCCCAGGGTCCTGGGATCAAGCCCTGCATCGAGCTCCCTGCTTAGCGGGAAGCTTGCTTCTCCCTCTCTCACTCCCCCTGCTTATGTTCCCTTTCTCACTGTGTCTCTCTCTGTCAAATAAATAAATACAATCTTAAAAAAAAAAAAAAAGAAAGAAAGAAATGATGACAGAAAACTTCCCTAACCTGGGGAATGAAACAGACATCAAGATCAAGGAAGCCCAAGACGTTTCAAAGAAGATGAACCCAAAGGGACCCATACCAAGACCCATTATGATTACAGTATCAAAAGTTAAGATAAGGAGAAATCTTAAAAGCAGCAAGAGAAAATAACTTGTTACATATGAGGCTATCAGAAGATTTTTCAATGGAAACTTTGTAGGCCAGAAGGGAGTGGCATGATATATTCAAAATGTGAAAGAAAAAAAAACACCACCAACTAAGAATACTCTACCTGGCAGTTATCATTTAGAATGAAAGGAGAGAGAGAGTTTTCTTTTCTTTTTAAAAAGATTTTATTTATTTGACAAAGAGAGACAGCGAGAGAGGGAACACAAGCAGAGGGAGTGGGAGCGGGAGAAGCAGGCTTCCCGCTAAGCAGGGAGCCCGATGTGGGGCTCGATCCCAGGATCCTGGGATCATGACCTGAGCCGAAGGCAGACACCTAACGACTGAGTCACCCAGGTGCCCTGAGAGAGTTTTCAACACAAGCAAAAGTTAAGGAGTTTACCACTAGACTGGCCATACTAGAAATGTTAAAGGGACTTCTTTAAGCTGAAAATGAAAGGGTACTAACTGGTAACAGGAAAACATGAAAGTAGAAATCTAACTCGTAAAAGCAAATATAAAGTAAAATTCAGAAAAATCTAATCTTGAAAGGCAGTGTGCTATGCACTTATAAAGCTAGTATGAGGGATGCCTGGGTGGCTCAGTTAAGCATCTGCCTTTGCCTCAGGTCATGATCCCGGGGTCCTGGGATGGAGTCCCACATCAGGCTCCTTGCTCAGCGGGGAGCCTGCTCCTCTGTATGCCTGCCACTCCCCTGCTTGTGCTCTCTCTCTCTGACAAATAAATAAAATCTTTTAAAAAAAAGCTAGTATGAAAATTAAAAGACAAAAGTAGTAAAAAGAACTATACAATAACCTAAGAAATACACAAGACAAAAAGATGTAAATTGTGACATCAAATGGTGTGTGACACATGGTGTGTGAGGGGGATAAAAATGCAGAGATTTAGAATGTGTTCAAACTTAAGTTGTTATCAAATTAAAACAGACTGTTACAAATATAACTTGTTTTATGTAAGCCTCATGATAACCACAAAGCAAAACTGAACAGTAGATACATAAGATAAAGGAATCTATCCATACCACTACAGAAATATCAAATCATAAAAGAAAAGAGCAAGAAAGGAACAGAAGGATTAAAAAATAACCAGAAAACAATTAACAAAATTAAAATAAGTACATACCCATTAATAGTTGCTTTAAATGCAAAAGGACTAACAACTCTAATCAAGAGACATAGTGGGTGAATGTATAAAAAAACAAGACCTATCAATGTGCTGCCTATAAGATATTCACTTCAGATGTAAGGACACAGACCAAAAGTGAAAGGATGGAAAAAGATACTCCATGCAAATGAAAACCAAAAGAAAGTTGGGGTAACTATACCAATTCCTGACAAAAAAGACTTTAAAACAAAGACTATAATAAGAGACAAATATATTGCACAATGATAAAGGGGTCAATCCATTTGTATTGAAAATCCAAACATTTGTAAATATTTATGCACCCAGCACAGGAGCACCTAAATATAGAAATGAAATATTAACAGGCCTGAAGGGAGAAATAGATAGCAATACAATAATGGTATGGTACTTTAACACCCACTTTTCTCAATGGATAGATCATCCACAAAGAAAATCAATAAATAAGGAAACATTATTGCCCTTAAATAACACATTAGACTAGATGGACTTAACAGATATATATAGAACATTTGATCCAAAAGCAACAGAATACACGTTCTTCTGATGCACACACGGAACATTCTCCAGGACAGATCATAGGTTAGTCCACAAAAAAAGTCTGAAAGAAGACTGAAATCATATCAGGCATCTTTTACAACCACAATGGTACAGAACTAGAAATTAATTACAAGAAGAAAACTGGAAAATTCACAACTATGTGGAGATTAAACAACATGCTACTAAAAAACCAAAGGATCAAAGAAGAAATCAAAAGGAAAATAAAAAATAGGGGTGGCTCAGTTGGTTAAGTGTCTGACTCTTGGTTTCAGCTTAGGTCCTGATCTCATGGGTTGTGAAATAGAGCCCCAAATTGGGCTCCGTACTCAGCAGAGTATGCTTGGATATTCTTTCCCTCTGCCCCTCTCCCTGCTCACGTGTGCTCTCTCTCTCTCTCTCTCAAATAAACAAATCTTTAAAAAAAAGATACCTCGAGGGGTGCCTGGGTGGCTCAGTCGTTGGGCGTCTGCCTTCGGCTCAGGTCATGATCCCAGGGTCCTGGGATCGAGCCCCACATCGGGCTCCCTGCTAGGCGGGAAGCCTGCTTCTCCCTCTCCCACTCCCCCTGCTTGTGTTCCCTCTCTCGCTGTGTCTCTCTCTGTCAAATAAATAAAATCTTAAAAAAAAAAAAAAAAGATACCTCGAGACAAATGAAAATGGAAATACAACATCTCAAAACTTACAGGATGCAGCAAAAGCAGTTCTAAGAAGGAAGTTCATATTGATAAGCACCTACATCAAGAAACAAGAAAGATCTCAAATAAATGATCTAACTTTACACCTCAAGGAACTAGGAAAAGAAGAACAAATGATGCCCAAAGTTAGTACAAGGAAGAAAATAACAACAAATAGAATGGAAATAAGTGAAATAGAGACTAAAAAGACAATAGAAAAGATCAATGAAACTAAGAGCTGGTTCTTGGAAAAGATAAACAAAATAAACCATAAGCTAGACTTAACCAAGAAAGAGGAGACTCAAATAAATAAAATCAGAAATGAAAGAGGAGATGTTACTGATAACACAGAAATACAAAGATTCATAAGAGACTGCTATGAACAATTATATGACAACAAACTGGACAACCTAGAAGAAATGGAGAAATTCCTAGAAACATACAACTTTACAAGACTGAATCATTATGAAATAAAAAATCTCAATAGACTGATTATGAGTAAGGTGATGGAATTAGTAATCAAAAACGTCCCATAAACAAAAGTGTAGGACCAGATGGTTTCACTGGTGAATTCTAACAAATATTCTAAGAAGAATCAATACTAAATCTTCTCAAACTCTTCCAAAAAAGAGAAGAAAAGGGAACACTTCTAAACTCATTTTTTAAGGCCAACATTACCTGATACCCAAACCAGACAAAGATGCCTCAAGAAAAGAAAATTATAGGCCAATATGACTGATGAATATAAATGCAAAAATCCTCAACAAAATATTAGTAAACTGAATTAAAAAATACATACACCATGATCAAGTGGGATTTATTCCAGAGATGCAAGGGTGGTTCAACACATGCAAATTAATCAACTTGATACTACATTAACAAAATGAAGGATAAAAATCATATGATCATCTCTTGCAAAAAAAGCATAAGACAAAATTCAACATTTTATGATAAAAATGCCAAACAAGGTGGATATAGAGGGAATGTATCTCAACATAATCAAGCCTGTTTGTGACAAGGCCACAGCTAACATCATACTCATTTAAGATCAGGAACAAGACAAGGACGCACACTCTTGCCAGTTTCATTCAACACAGTATTGGAATTCCTAGCTAGAGCAATTAGGCAAAAATAAATAATTAAATAAATAAAAGGCATGCAAACTGCCAAGGAAGAATAAAATAGTCACTACTTGCAGATGACATGATATGATATATAGAAAACCCTAAAGACTCTACCAAATAAACTGTGAGAAGGGGCACCTGGGTGGCTCAGTTGTCAAGTGTCTGCCTTCAGCTCAGGTCCGTGATCCCAGCGTCCTGGGATCGAGCCCTGCATTGGGCTCCCTGCTCAGTGGGAAGCCTGCTTCTCCCTCTCCCACTCCCTCTGCTTGTGTTCCTGTTCTCACTATCCCTCTCACTGTCAAATAAATAAATAAAATCTTAAAAAACAAACAAACAAACTCTGTGAGAAATAATAAATTTAGTAGGGATGTCTGGGTGGCTCAGTTGGTTAAATGTCTGCCTTCAGCTCAGGTGGTGATCCCGGGGTCCTGGGATAGAGTCCTGCATGCAGCTCCTTGCTCAGTGGGGAGCTTGCTTTGCCATCTGCCTGCTGCTGCCCCTGCTTGTGCTCTCTTTCTCTCTGCCTCTGACAAATAAATAAATAAAATCTTAAAAAAAATAAATTTAGTAAAGTTGGAGAATACAATATCAATATACAAAAATTTGTTGCATTTCTATACACTAATAACGAACTATCAGAGAATACAAAAATTTGTTGCATTTCTATACACTAATAACGAACTATCAGAGAAATTAAGAACACAACTGCCTTTACAATTGCATAAAAAAGAATAAAATACCTAGGAATAAATTAGACCAAGGAGGTGAAAGGCCTGTACATTGAAAACTGTAAGATGCTGATGAAAGAAACTGAAGACACAAATAAATGGGAAGCTATTCTGTGCTCATGGATTGGAAAAATTTATATTGTTAAAATGTCCATCCTAGCCAAAGCAATCTACAGATTCAATGCAATCTCTTATTAAAATTCAAATGGCATTTTTCATAGAAATAAAACAATCTCAAAATTTGTTTGGAATCACAAAAAACCCCAAATAACCAAGGCGATCTTGAGAAAGAAGAACAAAGCTGGAGGCATCATGCTTTCTGATTTCAAACCATATATACAGAAATCAAAACAGTATGATACTGACACAAAAACAGACTTGCAGATCAGTGGAACAGAATACAGAGGCTAGAAATGAACCCACACAAATACGGTCAATTAATTTACGACAAAGGAGACAAGAATATGCAAAGGAAAAAGAGCAGTTTCTTCAACAAATTGTGTTGGGAAAACTGCAAAGCCACATGCAAGAGAATGACACTGAACCACCATCTTATACCACACACAAAAAATTACTCAAAATGAATTAAAGACTTGAATATAAGACCTGAAACCATAAAACTCCTTGAAGAAAACATAGGTGGTAAGTTCCTTAATAATGGTCTTGGTGGTGATTTTTTTGGATTTGACTCCAAAAGTAAAAGCAACAAAAGCAAAAATAAACAAGGGGGATTACATCAAACTAAGAGAACTGCACGCTAAAAGAAACCATTAATAAAATGAAAAGGCAACCTACTAAATGGGAAAAAATATTTGCAAATTATATATCTTATAAGGACCTAATACTCCAAAATATATAAAGAACTAATACAACTCAATAGCAAACAAACAAAAAATTCCATTTAGAAAGGCAGATGATTTGAATAGAAATCCTTCCAAAGACAACATACAGAAGGCCAATAGGTACATGAAAAGGTGGTCAGCATCAGTAATCATCAGGAAAATGCAAATCAAAACCACAATTAGATCACTTCCCACCTGTTAGAGTGGCTATTATCAAAAGATAAGAAATAACAAATGTTGGTGAGGATATGAAGGAAAAACCCTTATGCACTGTTGGTAGAAATTTAAATTGCAACCATATGGAAACAGTATAAAAATCCTCAAAAAATTTAAAACAGAATTACTATATGATCCAACAATTCCACTTCTGGATATTTATCGGAAGGAAATGAAAACATTAACTTAAAATGATATATTCACCCCATGTTCATTGCAGCATTATTTACAATACCCAAGACATGGAAGCAACCTAAGTGTCCATCAATAGTGTATAAATAAATACACTAGAATATTATTCAGTCATAAAAATGAGGGAAATCCCGCCATTTGCAACAACATGGATGGACCTTGAGGATATTATGCTAAGTTACATAGAGAAAGACAAATACCGTATCACCTCCCCTATATGGGAAATCTAAAAACATAGTAACATACAAACACAAAATCAAACTCAAAGATACAGAGAATAGATTATGCTTGCCAGAGGCAGGCGATGAGGGTAGGCGAAATGTATGTAGGCGGTTAAAAAGTATAAACCCACAGTTATAAAAGAAATGAGTCAGGGGTGCCTAGGTGGCTCAACTGGTTAAGGGTCGAACTCTTGATTTCCGCTCGGGCCTTGGTCTCAGGGTCGTGAGATAGAGCCCTGCATTGTTGGGCTCCGTGCTCAGCGGGGAGTCTGCTTGAGATTCTCTCCTTCTCCCTCTACCCCTCCCCCCCATTAAACAAATCTTTGAAAAAAAGGAAGTCAGTAATGGGATATAAAGTACAGAATGGTGACTACAGTAATATTGTATAGCTGAAAGTTGCTAAGGGAGATCTTAAAAGTTCTCATCAAAAGAAAAAAGTTTTGTAACTATGTAGGTTGATGGATGTTAACTAGACTTGCTGTGATGATCATTTTGCAATATATACAAATACCAAATCATTATATTGTATCCCTAAAACTAATATGTTAATATGTCAACTATAAAAAAGGATATGTGTAATACTTACCCCTAGAACCCATGAATGTGAATTTATTTGGAAAAAGGGTGTTTGCAGAGTAATTAAGTTAAGGATATTGGGATGAGATCATTCTAGATTAACCAGGTAGGCCCTCAATCCAGTGACAAGTGTCCTTATGACTAGAGGAAAAACACAGAGGCATAGGGGAGAAGATACAGAGAAAGAACAGAAGGCCACACAAAGAGGGAGGCAGAGACTAGAGTTATTAGCTATAAGCCAAGGAATGCCTGGAGCTACCAGAAACTGGAAGAGCCAAGGAAGGATGCTTGCCTAGAGCCTCTACGAGGAGTGTGGTCTGCCTACATCTGGATTTTGGATTTCTGCCCTCCAGAACTGTGAGAGGATGAGAGGATGATTTTCTGTTGTCCTAAGCCACTAAGATTGTGGTAATTTGTTACAGAAGCCCTGGAAAACTAACGCGATAGAAAACCAGCATCATTAAGTGTGGAAAGAAAAATTTCTCAACCCAGAATTTCAGGTCCAATTAAAATATCCTTGGAGAATAATGGAGAAATGAAGACATTTTTAGAAAAAAGAAAACGCAAAAAAAAAAAAAAAATTGTTGCCAGCAGAGATGCACTGTAAGAAATGCTAAAGGAAGTTCTTCAGACAGAAAGGAAATAATACCAGATAAAGAACTGGATATTCAGGAAAGAATAAAGAGCATCATAAATGGTAAGTAACTGAGTAAATATAAAACTATTTTTCCCTCTAACTTTGAAAAGAAATACATAATAACATTTAAAGCTTAATGCATAATTTTGCCTTGTAAGGTTTATAACGTATGCATATGTAATACATATGACATTTATGGTATAAAAGATGAGAAGGGATAAATGGATCCATATAGTTGCAAGTTTTCTATATTTTAGGTGAAGTGCTAAATATTAATTCTAAGTAGACTGTAAAGAGTTAAGGATGTATATTGCAAAGCTTAGAGCAATCGCTAAGAAAATAAGAGGCATAGCTAACAAGTTAAAACTTGGTGCTAGCTGGGTTGAGTGGAGTGCTTAAGTAGGATGTGGCAGAGGATGATAAAGATTGTTCTAAGGGAGGGGCGCCTGGGTGGCTCAGTCGTTAAGCGTCTGCCTTCGGCTCAGGTCATGATCCCAAGATCCTGGGATGGAGCCCCGCATTGGGCTCCCTGCTCCGCGGGAAGCCTGCTTCTCCCTCCCCCACTCCCTCTGCTTGTGTTCCCTCTGTTGCTGTGTCTCTCTCTGTCAAATAAATAAATAAAATCTTTTTTTTAAAGATTTTATTTATTTATTTGAGACAGAGAGAATGAGAAAGAGAGAGCACATGAGAGGGGGGAGGGTCAGAGGGAGAAGCAGACTCCCCGCCAAGCAGGGAGCCCGATGCGGGACTCGATCCCGGGACTCCAGGATAAATAAAATCTTAAAAAAAAAAAAAAAAAAAAAAAAAAAGATTGTTCTAAGGAAAAGAAACAAAAGGATTGGTAATAAAATTGCCTGTGGCAAAGGAGATTAGAATGGACATTGTAGTGGGTTGAATAGTGGTCTCCCCCCCCCACCAATATTTCTACCCAGAATGTCAGCACGTGACCTTATTTGGAATGAGGCTTTTTGTAGATGTAATTAAGTTAAAGATCTCAAGGTAAGATCATAATGGGTTAGGGTGGGCCAATGATGGGTTCCTCATAAGATACAGACACAGAGGAGAAACACAGAGAGAAAGAGAAAAAGGCCATGTGAAGACCAAGACAGAAATTGGGGTTATGAGACCACAAGACAAGGAACACCAGGAAGCACCAGAAGTTGGAAGAGGTAAGAAAGGCAAAAGAATGAAGGTGGAGCCTTACCTTATACTGTATTAAAAAAATGAACTAAAATGGATCAAAGTCTTAAATATAAGAGCTAAAACTATAAAACTCTTAGAAGAAGACAGGAGAAAGCTTCATGACATTGGATTTAGCAATAATTCTTAGATATGACACGAAAAGCATAGTCAACAACAACAAAAAATGTCAAAATTTATCTTTCATGCATAGAATGGAAGAAAATATTTGCAAATTATATATCTTCTAAGAAATTAATATCCAGAATACATAAAGAATTCCTATAACATAACAACAACAAAAAGCTGAAAAAACAACTGGATTAAAAAAATGGGTAAAGGACTTGAATAGACATTCCTGCAAAGAATGCCAATAAGTACATGAAGAGATGCTCAGCATCACTAATTATAAGGGAAATGTAAATCAAAACCACAATGACATACCACTTCACACCTGGTAGGACAGTTCTTATCAAAAACAAAACAAACAACAACAAAACAAACAAACAAAAAGAAAAAACCCCAGAAAATTACAGGTGTTGGCAAGGATGTGGAGAAATTAGAACCTTGTGCAGTTGCCGGTGGGAACGTGAAATGATACAGCCGTTGTGGAAAACAGTACAGCAGTTCCTCAAAAAAATTAAAAATAAATTACCATATGATCCAGAAACTCCACTTCTGAGTATATACCCCAAAGAACTGAAAGCAGGGATTTGAAGAGTTATTTGTACAGCCATGTTCATAGCTGCGTTTATTCAGGAGAGCCAGAAGGTAGAAGCAACCCAACTGTGAATCAATGGAAGCATGGATACACCAAATGTGGCCCATACCCGCAATGGAGTATTACTCAGCCTTAAAAAAGGAAGGGTTTCTGACACGTTTACAACATGGATGAACCTGAAGATAGTATGCTAAGTAAAATGACCCAGTGGCAAAAAACCAAATACTATGCGATTCACTTTATGAGGTACCTGAGTCAAATTCATGGAGCTAGAAAGCAGAATGGGGGTTGACAGGGGCTGGGGGAGGGGGAACGGGTAGTTAGTGTTTAATGGGTAAGACGTTCTGGAGATGGATGGTGGTGATGGTTGCACAACATGAATGTACTTAATGCCACTGTCCTGTACACTTAAAAATGTGCCAAATGATGAATTTATGTTAGGCCTATTTTACCATAATTAAAACAAAGAAAAAGAAAAAAAGAGGAAAGGAAGGACTCTCAGAGCCTTTGAGGGAGTATGGTCCTGCTCATAGCTTGATTTCAGACTTCTGGCCTCAAATTTCTGGGCACAAATTTCTGTTTAAAGCCATCAAGTTTGTGGCAATTTGTGGTGAAAGCCACAGGCAGCTAAGAGAGATTGAGACTGCAGAAGGGAAGTTAAGACAGAAATGGAAACAGAAGACTCAGGTAGAAGAGACCAGGCACTACATCATTATGATGAAGAGCTAGGGCAGCACCCCTCTGAGTGAGGCTGGGAACTGCGGACCGTGTGGCACTAGCTCAGTGAGCCCTGGTACTCCCAGGCCAGTTGTAGGCGTGAATGGCCAATGGCAGCAATCCCAGCTTGATAGAAGTATAGATATCCATGGCCTCAGACCCCTCAGGGATGAAGGTCTAGGACACCCTCAGAGGCAAGCCCTCTAGAACAGCAGAAGTGTTACAGTCAAGGTTGAGGAGGATCTAGAACATGTAGAGAGGAAGATGACAAATTACTTATAGCCTTGGGATCAACTGCAGCATTGGGGGCTGCAGCTCACCTCTCAAACCTTCCTCTTCTAAGTCTTCCCCTAGAAATTGTGACTAATCCCAATCTTACAGAGGCTGTGACAGGATGACCTTAATGTAAAATACAAGTGGATCTGGGCAGTGCTTGGGATGATCTATAACAGACACTGTTAGTGCTCCACCCACATCCCTGTAACCTCCTCCCACGATTCCATGTGCTTTCTTTTCTAATGGCCCATACTAACTACAGCGGACCCTGGAACAACACGGGTTTGAACTACATGGGTCCATTTAAGTTATACACAGATTTTTTCCCCAATACAATACAGTACTATAAATGTATTTTCTCTTCCTTGTGATTTTCCTAATATTTTTTCTCTAACTTACTGTATTTTAAGAATACAGTGTACAATACATATATAAAATCTGTTGACTGTTTTTGTTTTTGGTAAGGCTTCTGGTCAGTAGTAGGCTATAAGTTAAGTTTTGGGAGAGTCTAAAGTTATACATGGATTTTCAACGGCAGAGGGGGTTGGCAACCCTAACCCCCACGTTGCTCAAGGGTCAAATGTACTCTTTCTCAAGGGTGGCACTCCTATTGATGCAGCTTTGCCTGAAGCACAGAGAGCCAGAAGTGTCTGAAAGCTGACTGACTGCTCCAGGAGTAGGGAAGTTAGGACCAGCTCTGGGGAGTGACATCTCAGAACATCACGCAGGATCAGCCTGAAGCTGAAACTCCACTCTATGGGATTCTGCCCGAGAGTGCACCTTCCCTTTCTTGGTTCCCCACTCCCTAACGGGTTTCTCTTGGGAGTACTTCTTAATAAAGCCCTTGTGCAGTAGCCTCATCTCAGGGTCTGCTTCTGGGGAACCCAACCTGAGGCAGGGGAGAAAATGTCCTGACTTGCCCAGTTATAATCTGGCACCTGTATCTCCTAAGTGTTTCATGTCAAAGGCTGGTATCTTTTCTCATGGGCACCTTCTGGGCTTCCTATTATTCTCTGGCTAGCTCCCTGAAACCTTCCTCCCCTCTTAATCTCCTACTTCTTATGCTCTACCCCTCACAGGGGACACCTGTAGGGATCACTTCCTCCCTCCAGATGGCCCTCTTGGTCAGCAACCATTTCAAGACAATGTTTTTGTGGAATCCCCAGCTGGCCCCCACAAACATGCATGTTTGCCCCTCAGAATTTTGGAAGGCAGGCCCTTCCGGAGATGGGTACTTTCTCTCTATGGCCCCAGGCTATGTCCACTCAGCCTTTGGCCTGCCCATATATTCACATTTGCAGACATGAATGAGGAACCAGTGCCCATGTCTCCAAACTCAAGGGGACACACTTCAGTATCTGAGTGGTCCCTAAGGCACCCTGAGGTGCATCTGGGCAGTACTGGGAGGGAAGAATTCTCTAAATGTTCTTCCATCTCAGCAGATCAGTCTATAGGCCTCTCCAGTACACCATCAAAGTGGGGGATGGGCTGAAGAGCTGGCAGAATTTGTTTTTGGACAACCTTCTTCACAGGCCTTCCAAACCTCATCTAGAACTTTGCATTAAAATGGCACCTATTGTTTTCAGGTTCAAGGCCACAGCGGAAACTCCAGACTAAAAGAGTCCCCTTTTTACATCCTGTTGTGTAGATAAGGCTCCTGGTGCATATATTTTGCTCCAAGTTTGGTAATTCTGAGCCACTACTGGTTGCAAAGCTCCTCCAGTGGGGAAAAAAAAGGGAGAATCAGGCACACAACATGCCCATTCAAGTGGGAGGGAACAGAATAAGGCCATCAACAAGAGACCGTACCTGCATACACAAGCACAACTCATTGGGATTAATGCCAGAAACCTCGGTCTTATAAATTCTATGTTCTAGCAGCTAGAATCTAGTTCATCAGGAAATCCCAAATAACTTCATCCCTCTTTACCTGTTCTCTGCTGGCCTGTTTCATCAGAATTTAGGATACTCCTCAGGATAAATTTTTCAATACTTGGAACCCTCCAAGCTGCTTAGGGCCTTACAGAAGGGCCGGAGTTAGGCTCCAGCAAAAAAGTTCACACTAGAGTTGAATTATGCACTGCCCTGCCTCTCATTTTGTACCCTGCTTTCAAGCACCCATCTCATCCTCTCTAGGATGTGAGAACTGCCAGAGAGAGGGACATGCAAGCATGAAGGAATGGACTTGTTCTGGGAAATGTGAGGAGACAGAACGGAGGTGAGGGAAAGCAGAGTGAGAAACAAAGCTGGAAAGATGTACTGGAGATAGACTGTGAACAGTCTTCAGTGCTATAGTGGGTAGCCCACCACAGAGCTACTCAGGAGCGAGGAATCCCCAGATTGGGGGGACAAAGAGATTGGGACAAAGAGATTGGCTACCTGATGGTTATTTTAACCGGTATGTCCTTGGTTATTATTGAAGGGAAATCTTTTCTAAATCCAATTCTTTCACATCTATGTCAAAGACTTCTTGGCAAATGTCTAGTTTTGTTCAAGATCCTAGACTTGAGTCTGGCACTGAGGATACCAAGGCCCTTTCCACAGTCACCACAGTGATCTAGAGCAATGATCTTTGACTTTTTTTCCTCTTGTAACCCCAAAAGAATTTTGAAACATTAAGTAATTACTCATTTCTTAAAATACCTAAATTTTTTCAGCATAAATTTAAATAGTTCAGAATATGATTGTCAGTGTATTATAAATACTGACATTTATTTTATTTAATTTTTTTTTTAAAGACTTTATTTATTTATTTGAGAGAGAGAGAATGAGAGACAGAGAGCATGAGAGAGAGGAGGATCAGAGGGAGAAGCAGACTCCCCGCCGAGCAGGGAGCCCGATACGGGACTCGATCCCGGGACTCCAGGATCATGACCTGAGCTGAAAGCAGTCGCTTAACCAACTGAGCCACCCAGGCGCCCTATTTTATTTAATTTTAAAAGATTCATTTATTTAGAGAGAAAGAGAGCTCACATGGGCAGGGGGAGGGGCAGAGGAAGAGGGAGAAAGAGAAAGAATCCTCAAGCTGACCCCTGCTGAGTGTGGAGCCCAATGTGGGGCTCCATCCCAGGACCCCAAGATCATGACCTGAACCAAAATCAAAAGCTGGCAACTTGACTGAGCCACCCAGGCATCCCAATAAATACTGACCTTTAAAAATAAAGCTGCTAACTTCTCTCAATGAATTTAAATGGTATTTCATACCATTATCCTTTTAAATATACATGAACAAGCTGTTTTCTGATAGGAGGAAATTTTATATCCTTTTTTCCCTCCTTAATTCATATCTCCATTCCATTTCCCCCCAAAATTTTATGCTTGAAAGTCTTATTGCTCACCTTATCCTACTTCTCTTCTGCATGTTGTGTTATAATTTTTATTTTTGGTGACCCCAGGCTTGGAATGTTAGCAAAAAAGCTTCCTGCATTTAAATTATCATTGTAATTGTTATTAAATGCATTTGGCCAAACAATAAGTACATGGATATTTTGATAATGACTACACAGAATTTTATTACAGCTACATCTTTAAACCAACCAATAACTAAAAAAATAGTTTGCATATCCATGCATGAATATTACTTATTGCTAGAATGAGATGATTTGGTATCAAATTTATTTTTAGGTCACATTTTTATAGATGTTAGTACTTAAAAGACTTGTTTGTACAAGAAGAATGAAAGTTGTCTCCTAGCAATGTTATACAACTTCTTTGGATTCCTTCAATGTTATTACGTTAAAAATTACATAGTGATCGGTCAGCAAAATTATTTTAAATTATCATTAAAACTTAATTCAATCATCACTCAATTTTGTTGAGAGCAAAGTACTGGAAATCACCTGACTAGTAAAAGCATTTTTTCTATCATCACTGGAGAAATTCACTTTCTCAATTTCGGGAAAGCATACCTAAAAGTCTTTATCAAGAATTAATTATTAATTAAACCCATGTAGCAGAGATGATCTTATGTACTTACACATTCTACTTCATTTCCTTTTTTCTAGGTGGACAGGGAGAGTATGTTGCTTGGCCTCCCTTGCAGCTTCTCCAGGCCGTGTGATTCGGTACTGACCACTGCACAGTGAGCAGGAATGATGTGCTTCTGAGATAAGGCAGTTAATAGCTGGGTGACCCTCCCTTCTGTCCCCTCTGCCCAGCCATATCGGAGACCATGAATTCCAGACCGTGTAACAAGGTAGAAGGCTAGATAGCCCCTTTGGACTTTGCACGAACAAAACAGGTGTGTTAAGACATTATGTTCCCAGGGCGTGGAAACTTAGTAATGTGTCAGCTTGGCTAGGCTGAGCCACATTTCCCTGAATTTTGTTCCTGTGTTTCTGATTAGGGTGGGCCACAAGAGAGTAGAAGTAAAACTGAAGTCATTTTATAGCCCATATACATTGTCATTGATCTGCTCCCATACCTCCTTGGTGTGAAGAGTGGCCGGGTCTGCAATCACTCCAAGTTCCCTTACAGCCTCCTTTAGCTTCCCTGATTTCTGGGCCATGGTTGTGTGTTCAGCTCTTTGACAAAGGGCTCCAGCCTCTGCAGGACAGCCACACCACCAAGGTCAGAGGCAATGAGAACTGACAGGTTTCAGTCCATCCTTACGGACTCCAGTTTGGCTTATGCTTGCTCTCACACATCTTATTTCCATCTTCCCTTCCTGCCTGCCCCAAGGTCTTTAGGTCCAGTGTCGACTGTGAAGACAACAGGCTTACAGAGATTGCTTAATTAGATTTAACAACTACATAAGGTCAACTCCTTGTAAGAAATCCCTTAATACACTCAGTGGTTCTGCTTCTCTGACTGAATTTGGACTGATACATAGGGTTGCACAGGATTAATTTGTTACTGTGGCATAGTGTATTCTATTTTGACTAATATAACTTTTCTTTACTCTTTCACTTGGAGATATCTTCTTTCACCTGATAAGTTTAAAAAGGGTTGGGAAACACAAATATTAATTTCAATACATGTTTGCCAATAAATTAATTGGTGAAATGTTTCTATTTATTTATTTTATTTTTTTTTTAAAGATTTTATTTATTTATTTGCGAGAGAGAGAATGAGAGACAGAGAGCACGAGAGGGAGGAGGGTCAGAGGGAGAAGCAGACTCCCTGCTGAGCAGGGAGCCCGACGTGGGACTCGATCCCGGGACTCCAGGATCATGACCTGAGCCGAAGGCAGTCGCTTAACCGACTGAGCCACCCAGGCGCCCGTGAAATGTTTCTATTTATGTGCTTTAAGTGTATCTCCCTAAAAATTGTAAAACTAAAGATATAACTCATCTAACATCTATTATTGACAAAGCCAGTCTACACTATCAAACCAGTCATCCAAAAAGACTGTCAGAAAAAGTTTGGCTGTTTTTCAGTTCAAATAAATGTGCTAATCTGTATTTTATGATTACCTTATTTTTGATTCTATAGATGGATAAGACATGGAGCCTAGTCATATGGATAAATACAGTGCTGCTATCTTTAATACTTCTTTTTTTAAAATTTATTTATTTTAGAGAGAGAGAGAGAGAGAACATGAGTAGGAGGGACAGAGGAAGGAGAGGAAGAGAGAATCCCAAGCAGACTCCACACTGAGTGCAGAGCAAGACGCAGGGCTCGATCTCACGACCATGAGATCGCAACCTGAGCCAAAACCAAGAGTCGGATCAACTGTGCCACCCAGGCACCCCTTTAATACTTCTTACCACCATTCTCTTTTTTAGAGTTTCACAAGATTCTCCCCTAAGAGAACTGCATTCTTTGACATCTGTTGGAAATGAATTAAGTCAAAATTTCAGTGCAAGGAACCTGGCTGGCTCAGTTAATTGAGCATGTGACTCTTGATCTTGGGATCATGAGTTCAGCCCTACATTGGATGTGGAGATTACTTAAAAAAAAAAAAAAAAAAGGCAAATAACAATATTTTAAAAAGTGGAGGCGCCTGGCTGGCTCAGTTGGTGTAGCATGTAACTTTTGATCTTGGGGTTGTGAGTCTGAGCCCCATGTTGGGCACAGTTTACTTAAAAAAAAAAAAAAAAAAACTTAAGAAAATTTCAGTGCACTATCCCACTCTATAATGTATCTGAATTCAAAAAACCCATTAGAGGTCAAATACACCATTTTAAAATGCCAGTCTTTACCTTCAACAGTATTCAAAAGAAAGGGAAAGACCTAAAGCCCTACCAAGGGTTTATGGTGCTTTGAGTAAAAGAGAGTTCACTGAGTCCAATATGTTGAACTAGCTCACTTGCTCTCTCTTTGTGCATCTCTGTTAGTTATCTATTTCTGTGTAACAAATTAACTCAAAATCTAACAGCTTAAAATAACAAATATTCATTATCTCCTAAGTCTCTGTGGGTCAGGGATCCACAAATGACATAGACCATTGGTTCTGGCTCAGGGTCTCTCATAAGATCAAGATGTCGAATGGGGCTACAGTCATCTGAAGGACTGAATGGGGCAAGAGGAGCCACTTCTAAGGTGACCCTCTCACAGGCCTGGCAAGACAGTGTGGGTTTTGGTAGGTGGCCTCAGTTCCTTACCAGGTGGACAGCTCCACAGGGCTGCTTGAGTATCCTCATGACATGGCAGCTTGCCTCCCCCCACCGAGAGAGTAATCCAAGAGAAAGCTAGGAGGATGCCACAACACCTCATGATCTAGTTTTGAAAGTCACATACCCTCACATCTGCCATATTCTTTTTTGGGAAAATTTGATATAAAGAATTATTGTTTATATTACAAAGCTTTAATAATTGAAACAGTATGGTACTGACACAAAGACAGACACAAAGATCAATGAATCAGAATAAAGAGACAAGATAAAAGCCTACACTTACATGCAATTAATCTATGACAAAGGAGGAAAGAATATACAATGGGGAAAAGACAGTCTCCAATAAATGGTGTTGGGAAAACTGGACAGCAACATGCAAACTAATGATACTGGACCACTTTCTTACACCATACACAAAAATAAACTCAAAATGGATTAAAGACCTGAATGTGAGATCTGAAGCCATAAAGCTCCTAGAAGAAAATATATATAGGCAGTACCTTCTCTGACATCAATCTTAGCAACATTTTTCTAGATATGTCTCCTCAGGCAAAGGAAACAAAAGCAAAAATACAATATTAGGATTATACCAAAATAAAAAGCTTTTGCGTATCAAGAGGAAATCATCAACAAAATGAAAAGGCAACCTACTGAATGGGAGAAGATATTTGCAAATGATATGTCCAATAAGGGGTTAATATCCAAACTATAGAAATAAGCAACTCAACACCAAAAAAATTTGATTAAAAAAATGGGTGGAGAACCTGAATAGACATTTTTTCCACAGAAGACATACAGATGGCTAACAGATCCGTGAAAAGATGCTCAACATCATTAATCATCAAGGAAATGCAAGTCAAAACCACAATGACATGTCATCTTATACCTGTCAGAATGACTAGTATCAAAAAGAGAAATGACAAGTGTTGGTGAGGATGTGGAGGAAAAGGAACCCGCTTACACTCTTGATGGGAATGTAAATTGGTGTAGCCACAGTGGGAAACAGTATTAAGGTTCCTCAAAAAGTAAAAATAGAAATACCATATGATCCAATACTCCACTATTGGGTATCTGCCCACAGAAAACGGAAATACTAATCTGAAAAGATACATGAACTGCTATGTTTATCGTAGCATTTACAAAAGCCAAAATATGGAAGCAACTACAAGTCCATTGATAGAGGAATGGATAAAGAAGATGTGGTATACATATACAATGGAATATTACTCAGCCACAAAAAAGAATGGGATCTTGCCATTTGGGAAAACATGGATGGACCTAGAGGGTATTATGCTAAGTGAAATAAGTCAGAGAAAGACAAATACCATATGATTTCACTTATATGTGGAATCTAAAAAACAAAAGGGGGTGCCTGGGTGGCTCAGTCGTTAAGCGTCTGCCCAGTGTCCTGGGATCGAGCCTTGCATCGGGCTCCTTGCTCGGCGGGAAGCCTGCTTCTCTCTCTCCCACTCCCCCTGCTTGTGTTCCCTCTCTCGCTGTGTCTCTCTCTGTCAAATAAATAAATAAAATCTTTAAAAAAAATAAATAAAAAATAAAAAACAAAAGAAACAAAAAGCAGAAAGAACTATTAACTAGTAACAGGGTATTAAGCACTAAGGGGCAAAGACAACGCTAAATACAGAAACAGCGGTTATAGGGAGCAAGCACTACCTTTAGGGCTGAGGCAGAGTACCAAAGGAAGAAACAAACTTGGAAGAGCCCTCCCACCCCCACTGCTAGGCTGAGATTCAGACCTCACTGGGGAGAGGTTAGTTATGGGCCATTGGATGGTTGAAGTTTGCTGAGGTGCTACAGGTCGCGTCTGGCAGGCAGGAAACTGCCCCCTGAAGTGTCACTGAATTCACTGGGAAGCCACCCTCTGAATGTCCTCGCCACCTGTGTGTGTGTATGTTGGGGGCGGGGGGAGGGAGGTATGGTTCTGCAAACCATTTGCTTTTGTACACCACAAAAGCAAGAAGGAAAATAAAGTATACTAGAACTAGGAAGAGAAGATCCTTCATTTGCCTGTGTTCCTCTAGGGCTCTCTATTGACAAAATTAAGTGTTGTGCCAGCTGGCAGAGAAGAAACATTCACAGGGTCCTAGTTGGACTCCAGTATTCCAAAGTATGTAAAAGAAGAATGGAGTTTGGAACTGAGAGGCTATAAATTGGTAACGGCAAACATACGGTCTGAGGCACAAAAGTTAATGTGCTTGATTATCAAGTGCTCTCCAAGACTCCACTAAGTGTGTTTCATTATATTTACAGTATGTTTATCATACTGTCTTTGTACAATCTAAGCAATTCTGAATTCTGAATATGTTTTGGACCTCAGGGTTTCCGTTAAGGGATTGTGGACCTGACCACTTTGCTGTTAGTGGGTCTTGTAAACCCCAGAGCAGAGCTATCTGAAAAACTGGGGGAAATATGACTCAAGGACTTCTGCCTTTAGTGATGACCAAATCTAATCACCAGTTGGCTTCCAGCCTGAAGCAGTTAAAATACCTGAGAACCTGAGTTCTTGTCTGACATAAGTAATAAGACTTGGCTCAGCTTGCCTCTCATATAGCTTGGGTAAAGCTTCTATCAATATATGACTTTTTAATCACATTGAGCTCCTGGAATTTGACCTAAAAGTATTTTTTCCTCTTATGGTGGGATATGGTTTTAATAAAAGGACAGAAACCTTGAGTTATCTCCATTACAGTTCTAACAGCAGGGATTGCAAATTCAAATCTCTCTATGGGTTAGGCATACAAATTAAGTGAGTGGAGCATGCAGATATAAGACAACAGGGAGCAATGGGGACAGGAGAAATCTATAGAGCACATGCTTCATGTAAAAAAGGCAGTTGCTACTTAACCCCTGAATATTGTTGCCACACATAGCCAAAAAGCCAGAGAGTCTGAGTTTTCAAGAGAAGATGGAAATTCAGACTTTAAAATGTGAAAATGTCAAATTTTAAAACAATAAAAATGCTGTAGGGTAAACATACATATTGAGGAATTCAGCTTGTGACTCCTACCCTAACCCTATGTGCTAGGTCCTGTGGCAAATGCTGGTACCTCAGGGGTCTTGGATGGCTGTTACATTAGTAGTCCTCAATGAACCTTGACTCTCGGCATTCACAACCTTGCATAGTCCCTTTCTACATGGACTCTGGGCTTGGTTGTATGACTTGCTTTGGCCAATGGGACATTAGGAAGCATGGTGCGACTGAAGGCTTGATAATCATTTGCTCATTGGGGCTTGTCTTCTTGGAAGCTAGTCACCATGCAGAAGCATGGTGAATAAGACACCAGGTGAAGAGAGGCCCTGGAGGATGAGAAGCCATTTTGACGAGCTCCCAGCTGATTGCAGTCTCATGAGTAACCTCAGTATACTATGTGGGCCCAGCTGTGTTCAGTCAACCCACACAGTTGTAAAAATAAACCACTGTTATTTTAAGCTACTCAGTCTTGGGCATGGCTTATTATGATACACCATATAACTGAAACAAGAGGTCATTTATTCTAACTCCTGTTTTACTAACCAAGGCCCAGGCAGGGGAAGGGGCCTTGTGAAATTCAGACAGCAAGTTAGTGGCAATAACTTTCTAATTCTGTGCTTTTTCTTCCTATTGCTTTTCTTTTAATTCTTTTGGTGGAAAGCACCAGATAAGGACTACGAAACTTCAAACTCTACTGGCATGGAACTTACACTGCGCCCTGCATGCATACAAATTACTGTAATAACTTGGATCCTTAGAAATGGAAAGATTTCTAGGTCATTAAGTCCCCTCACTTGACAGGTGCAGAGAATTCAAAACACTAGAGAAAAAGAAAAGCAGCCTCTGATATTTGGAAGCTGGCCTGGTACAATTATCCAGGCTGTAATGTTACTAGATGATAGATGGCCCTCTTAGGTAGGCCTTGTGCTCTCCTGTTGAACAGAATTTCACAGAATGTAAACATCAGATGGGGCCATTCTCTGACTGTGGATAGATCAAGACAGAAACAAGATCACTCCTTAATTATATTTGAACGCAGATAAGTCACGAACAATGTCCAAACCTAAAAAATGACCGAACATCCCCCATCCTGACGAGGGGTTCCTGCTTCTTTAGCAATTGCAGCTTCAACTTCAATCTACTGGTCCCTTGTTCCAGGCATGATTGAGATGCTCAATCATAGAATCACCCCCACTTCCTGACAGCATCTAATCCAGAGTAAAGCCCCATTTCCTTAAACCCTCTCCCAAAACACGTAACAACTCTTACCGAGACGCCTATAATTTCTCATGGTGGGTATTCTTCGTCATTGCAACCAGTAATAAACTCAACTTGTTCAATCAGTATGTACCTGGTGGTCTTTGGTTAGCGGGCACTAATAGACCTGGCAAAGTTCACACACAGCTGAAGGCAGAATTCACGAGGAGTCTCCAGCTGCAGTCCTTCTTAGCGCCTACTCTTTTGGTTAATGTCTGTTTTCCCACCACTAGAATCGGAGCTGATTCCCAGTGCCTAGGCTGGTACCTGGCAGAGATTGGAAGTTTAAAAAATAAATATTTTCTTAATGAATGAATAAGAGGGGCTCAATATACACAGGTTCCCTTTCATCTCTCAGCTCCTCCCAGTTCGTGGTGCGTACAGACAGCACCACAGTTCATCTCCATAAACCCACTTTCCCCAACGAAATTTCCAAACCCCTCACTTCTGGGATGCCCATACTCGCAGAGCCTCTCCCTTGCCCGAGCTTCTCTCGCTTGTTGCCCCTCCCACACCTGAGCCCCAAGTCCTCCTAACGCATCTAGAACCCACCTGTCTTCATCATCTGTCCCTAGCACCAGACGCTCACGGACCAGCAGCGCCGCTACCGAGACGTCGACTAGGCACTGCGGCATCGACTGCGCATGTGCGGAAATCCGTCTCACACTCAGGATCTCTGACGAGTGAAGAGTTACCTCTGAGTTTCCGTCCCGGTCTCAGTCGCCTGGGGCTGCCAGGAAGTCAGGAGAAACTAGCCGGAAGGAGAACCCGCGCGCAGGGCTTTCCGGGACATGTAGTCGTGGAGTTCCCGAGGCCCTATTTTGAGGGAGACCTTAATTCTTTAGGTTTGCACGTCCCACAGTCACAGTCCAGTGCTACTTTTGCTCAGAATTCAGCTTCGGACTGCCAAGAGAGAGTAGCTTGGTGTTGACTTCTCGTTCCCACAACGCTCTGCGGGGCCCCCGGCGCCTGCTGGGAGCTGTAGTCCTCGGTCTGCGTACTGCGTTCGCCGAGGGGGAGGGTGGAGCTGCCGGCGGCCCGGGCGGGCTGGCAGCTAGAGTGGGAACGGTAGCCGCCTCCGCTTCTGCCGCCTCCGCCGTCGCCTCCTCCGCCCGGGCCGTTCGCTGCTGCGCGGGGAGAGCGAGGCGGGGCCGCCGGGGCCGCCATGGAGCCCGACTCGGTGATTGAGGACAAGACCATCGAGCTCATGGTGAGTGCGGCCCGCTGGACCGTTCTTCCGTCCGTCCGGCCCCGGGCGGGCCTGCCCACCTCAACGTCCGGCGCGAGGCGGGCCCTGGCCCTTCCCCGCCGCCTTGGCCGGGACCTGGGCCCCCGCTTTCCTGGCCTCGGGGCCGGCGCGGTTGCTCCGGATCTCTGGAGATCTCAGGCCAGACCTGGCCCGGCCCCCTCCATGCTCCTCGGTTCTCCTTCCTCCCTCTGTCCTATATCCGGGCCCATCTCTCGAAGGACCCTCGCTCGATTATGTTGTGGCCTTAGCTCACACTCGCTCTAGCATCTCATTCTCCTTCTCTTAGAAGGGGATTTCCCCCCTGAATTTCTCCGGCCCAGGCCTGCACCGCTCTTGGAAGCCCCACTCAGGCCGAATGAGATGGGGGGGGGGTACGGAGGAGATCGATCAGGGCCTCGGTCTCCGCATCCCAGTAGGGGTCTCAGCACCCTCTCCTCAGCGTAGGGGTGTGTGGATTCCGGGATAGGCCCTACAGGGGTGGAGGTGGGGAGCTCTGGGGTTTGAGGCTGTGACGGATAAGGGGCCTCTTTCCCGGGCCCCTGTGGTGTCCGGCTTCTCGGACAAAGGGTTTCCTACTCCGCGGTGAGGGATGTTTGCATAGCAAGGCCCCAGGTACTCTGGATTCCATCTCCCAGGAAAGGGAAACCGTAACTTCGTGTTTCCCAGCGTTGCTTTGGGAAGATGGGGGAGGGGAGCTTCTTCTCATCATTGCCGTCAGTTCTTTCTTATTAAAAAAAAAAGGGGGGGGGGAGAATCCTAGGCCCCTGGGGAAGCGATCACTCTTCTATTACAAACCATTGGTAGCCATGCCAGACTCCCCGGTCCTACGGATACCCCAACCGCTTTCCGTTTTACGACTTGGAGCCAGAAGGGGTTTTTAGAAACAGAACTATCAGAGAGTGGCTAGTAGAAGCGAAGAATTTGCTGCTTGGTGGATGATTTGGTGGAAGAAAAGAAACATGGCAGCTATTACCTGCCAATTTGAGCGTTGGGGAAATCAAACTGGGCTCTGGAGAGTTGGGAGAAGTCTTTACCTCAGCAAATGGACATGCCCAGGGTTTCTTCCTGTGGAAACCTTGACAGTTTCTTTGTATCTCTCCTAACACAGTAACAGCCTCTACCCCTGGGTTGAGAGGAAAGGTGAAAGAATCTACTTAACCCAGCAAAATGTTTTCCTAGCCAGATTTCTCCAGTGTGAAAATGTTTATTGAGTCAGTGATTCCACTGGGTAGGGTCGGTGACATCAGAGCCACTTCCCCCATTTAATGCTATAAATAATAAATGGTGACACTGAAAGTCTGTTGGATAGCTGCATGGTTTCTGTGGATGATGGTATCTGGGGAGTTGAGATGCATGTTTTAAAAATGGAAGTACAGTAGCATAAACACACAGCTTAATATTTGCTGTCCTTTGCATAATCCACAGAACTAGACTTCTCCAGTATTCTTATAAAACTAGAAAAAAAAAAGCTTTGGTCGTTTCTGCTTTGTGTGCAGACATATGTGCTTGCTTTTTAAAGGATATTGTCGTGTGAGTTTTTATTTGCTTTTCATTATTAAGTAATTTTTCCTTTTCAGTATAATTTATCAAACTTATTGTAGCGAAGCCTTTGATGTTTCTAGAAATTTTGTAGTGGGTTATTTTGGTAAAATCTCTTATTGGAATTCCATATATAGTACATATTTTTACAGATCTACAATACATGTCCTCGCAACTGGAGGAGTACTTCACATTGAAAAGTTGTAACTTGGTGCCTCTGAAATTGGCTGTTCTGTGCTCCTTCCATTTCCATTCTTTTAAAAAATAAAATGTCTTTATTTTCAAAAGAATTAGAAGAAATACAATGTAATTCATTTAGTATTTTTGATTGTATGGTAAAAAAAAATCTCTGGCCTAAATTTATTGGTTTCCCATGCTCATAACTTTAAAAAAGTTTTGATTGTACATGAGTTTACTTGTTTATGATCTGAAAAGATATTTCAGCCTTTCAAGGACATTATAAACGGAGATTCTCAGAAAATTTAACAAAGAGATCAGTTTTGAAACGGGTTTTCATATTCGGATTTTGATATTCTCTCAAAGGGATACCCAGTTAAGACTCTTAGGCAACCCTTTTCATAACCGTATATGTATTTATTTTAGTGTAGTAGATAGCACAGGTATTTAACAACTGATTTAGTAAATCCAGGATTGAATGTAGGAATGATAATGCCTTAAAATCTAATTGCATGTGGCTCTCTGTATTCACTGCATTTTAATTACAGTTTCCAAAACTAGGTTAAAAATACTTTTTACATTGGTTTCAAAATAACATAATTGAGAGAGAGGAATGGGGTAAACTGATGGTATGTTGAAAGCCTTAAGCATGAAATATTTTTAGATTTTTATGAGTCAGCTTCACTACTCAAATATTTGTGATTGTGCTACCTGTATCAGTTTGGTATTTAATGGTTAACAGGGTAACTTTCATTTGATATTCCAGAGAGAGCTATATTAAAGACAGGAAATAGGCTTTTTGATTATCTCCAATTTGTTAATCTTCATCCTTCCACTTCCTCTGATTTGATTCTTTTTCTTTTTTTTCCTTGTACTTTTTTTTTTTTTTAGCTTACTAAGAAATAAAGCTGGTGATAGCCTAATAATTAAATCTCCAAAATATGCCCTCCCCACTCCCTTTGTGACTCCTACCTCTGCCTCAGGCCGGGTGCACAAAGAGTGCTTCTCCAGTTGACCCACCTCATAGGGTTCAGTCTTGAATATAGACTATAAACTCTTGATTGAGACAACTGAATTTATAATTGCTGATGGTAAATAATTTAACCACCCAGTGACTTTCATGGCCTTATCTTGGACCAGTATTGTACCTAGTTTGTGGGACTGTTTTTGAAATTTCTGACTTTGGTAGAATGAGCATTATTATTAATGAGGTAGAAAAGTAGTAATCCAGTTGGAAATATACAAAGTTTACAAGGCTATGTCTATTGCAGTGGACTTCACTGGAAAGAAGGAAAACTGCATTATGTATCACATGATGTTTATCAATGCTTGAATTAGGAATATGAGCTGATGTTTGGCCCTCATTACTAGAAAGCACTCACACAGCTGCTAATTGGAAGAGAAAGATGGTAAGTTTTCCCTATTAGAAGATAGCAGAAATTGATGTTCAAGGTTAGGAAAGGTAACCCTGCTTCCTCTATGGGTGTGAGAGCATGCCCATCCCCCTCCCGCAAACACAAATTAATGGACAGTTTATACTCTATTGCTGGCTGTTGGTTGTTTCCCCTCTTTGCTAAGTGACCTTAAGTGACTCATTTTCCTTTTGTGTTATCTCTAAGTGGCTGTATTACTTGTTGAATTTAGTAATACAGGTAAAATACATTGGACCTTATTAAAAAGGTCAGATATCAGTGTTGTGTTTTTAGAGCTGTTGAAGTATAGGCGGGCCACAAGGCCAAGGAGAAGTGAAGTTACGGAAAATTTTTCTCTTTTTTCTTTTTGGATTTTTCCCCCCCTTCCTGTCACTGGTTTTCTGAGTGGAGTAAGTAGGATTTAGTGACTCTTAAGAAATTGGATCTTAGTTTGTCACTATCACTTATCCTTATCTACTCCTAAGCTTGTGCTGATTTACTAAATGCAGATTAAGTATACAAAGGTTTAAGTAGGATCTGAATGAAATAAACTACATAGGTATTTATAGACTCATTTACCTGCCTCAAGGGGCTGTGGCTCAGATATATCAATTTTGCTCCTGGTTTGGAGTAGGTTAGATGTCCCTTCAGAAATGACAAGAACAAACATGATCCAGTGCACATGTCTTGGTACCCCGGCTCTTGACTGCTCTAACGGGAAAACAGAGCGCTTGCACAGGAAAATCACTAGGCCGTTACATAGGTTCACAGAGCAGCACATACAGCCACTTGACCCTTGAACGACATGGGTTTGAACTGTGGAGATCCACTTATATACCTTTTTTTTTAATAGGATAGTACTGTAAGTGTATTTTCTATTCTTTATGATTGTCTTAGTATTTTCTTTAGCTTACTTCATGTAAGAATACGATATATGATACATAAAAAATACAAACTGTGTTAGTCACCTGGTTATATTATTGATAAGGCTTCCAATCAACAGTAGGCTCTTAGTAGTTAAGTTTCTGGGGAGTCAAAAGTTATATGCGGATTTTCTGTTATGTGGGGGTCAGTGTCCTTAATCTCCCATGTTGTTCAAGGGTCAACTGTACATCCCTCTGAGTAGTGCTGTTTGATCCTATGAGTTTTGCACTCTGAGGTTCCTGGGTTCCACCTGGTGATATTTACACTTTAAGGGAAAGAAAGCATTTCAAGTCCTAGTAATTTCAATTCGAGACTCCCAGCTTTTCTTCCCACATTCCTCACTTATTCTGTATTTCAGCCAAAGAGCGGACCAGGGTTCTTCAGATTTTGCTCACACTATTTTATTTTTTCCATCAGCACTGATAGTAACTGACTAAGTCTATGTATTGAAGGCTACTGATGTTTACTAGAGGGACCTTATAGTTGGCCAAATTGGCTTAGGTCAAATCTGAGCAATTCTTTCTTGCACCTGCACTGAGATTGTCTCCTCAAAACACAATTTAGATGCTAACTCTTTTGATGTCAATTTACATTATGGTGGCACATACCATTTTGTTTTTATAGCACTGCCTACATGATGTTTACTGTTAAATGAACGAATTCTGGCACTTTGTATTTATCTGGTGGCACTTAGCATATTCTGGGTTCGTATTATAGTTTCCTGTTTGTGTCCCCTATTGAATGATAAACTCTCAGTGCCTTCTTATGGTACATGTTCAGTAAACGTTGAATTGAATTTTCCTGTTGATTGTTGACGTGCATTATTGCTGTCTGTCTGTATGGTAATTCTCACCTGTATCATTAATTCTCATAATAATCTATTCCTAACTCTTATGGGACTTATCATACCCTTCTGTGTATCATAAAAGCCTGTGATCGTGTCTAAATTTCCCTTCCAGAGGCTGTATTGTCTTTTGAATCCTTCATAATTCTTAGCACTTGGGTGTGCAATAGATACCTTGACTTAATTAATATGAGGTGACTTTTTTTCATGCTGTGAAATGTTTTTAAGATTTCCTTTTGATAACTTTAAGACAAAGGTGTAGATGAATAGAGGAAAAAGGCTGATAAAGCAGAAGAGGAGGATGGTGTGTGGTACACAGACATCCATAGACATTTCAAAATCACTATTTACAGACTTACACATAGCAGATTGATTTATATACATCCCAGAGAGTGGTTGATAGCAAAGTATTGAGGAAACCAAATTCCTTTTATATCTTTTGATGTGAACTTGCCAAAGAGCCAGTAAGTTCTGAGGATTCTATGACCTTAGAAAAGCATGATTTAGCAGCAAGGGTATGGGCTTTAGAGGGAAGCACCCGAGTTTATATCTTAGCCCTGTCACCTGCTGGCTGTGTGACCTTAAGAAAGTTAACCTTTCTGTGCTCTGATTTCATTATCCGTAAAAATAAGAGAATGTAGGTTTTGCTCCAAGTTGTTGGGAGGATTATGGGAGAGATGTATGTGAAAACACGTTGCAGACGTTTGTCTCAGCAACTGCTTGCCGTACTAACTTCCCCATAAGTACAGGGACTGGGTTTTGTGAAGCACAGTCAAGGCAGATGGTGTTTTAATTTTTACCCCTTAGTTGTTCATGTATTTATTTGTGAAGCTTTACAGAGGCCTGACATTGAGTTGCTTTCAGCTCTGTTTAATGAGGTATCTTTAGGGGAAATGATGAAATCATACAAAATCATATTATCTTGGAAATTTGGGAAGTGGAAGTAGTGTTACAATTACTAAGAATTGCCAATTAGGCATAATTAGACCTGTACTCTACCTACAGAGAGAACTCACCCAACCCTGTCTTAGTAGAAGGTAGAAGGGGACTGGTGATTAGTTTGTATGTATTAACATTGAACATTATGTTTGATCGGTTTAGTTTTGATGAGGAAATTAGGATTTTCGAGTTCTTATTCTTGTTTTAGCAAAGCTCGACCTTTAACACAATAAGCAGTGAGTATTATACAAGATTGCCTCCTGAGTTATATCGTTATTCATTGAATTAATTGACAAAGGGGGAAAAAAACCTGTCGGTCAGGAAGGAATGTGCTTGTTAGCCTCAGTTAAGGTTCTGCTGATCACAATTGCCTAACAGGAAGTTTGTCTTTGTAGGCAAATGAGAGACAAACCAGGAAGACCTGACAGTCCAGTACGGTATCTCTAACCTGGATCTTATTTTTGTTTTCACAAAATTCAAAGATTGCAGAGTTCTATGATGTCAGCAGGAAGCATTTTTAGGAAATTCCCTCTCAGGGTTAGTCAACAATGAAGACCTTCACAGAATGGAAAGCTGTGAAGTAGAAACAATGGGATATTAACATGTAAAATGAAAAAAAAAAAAATCTGTGAGTAGAGAGATGGCTAAATATAATAATTATAATGAATATAGGAAACCATTCTAATACTTGCCTCAGATCCACAGAAGAAAAATTAAGTTAGAGCTTTACTGTTGAGAAAAAGGAACTTGAGTCATTTTTAATTTTTATTTTCTTAAGAGTTAAGTTGAGAACGCTTAACCAGTTTTGGAATAATAAAATATATTTTGGTTCTGTGAAATGATCACTTGGGAGACTCAAAAAAAAAAAAAAAAAGGGCAGAGAACAGGAAGAACTCAGTCTTTACACTCCTGGTCTGGCTTCTATTAATCTTTGTAGCTCTAGCATAAGGCCTGCCACCAATTAGGCATTCAGTAAATATTTGAAGGGAAGAGAAGAAAATTAACATAGTAATACAGGAAAAGGCTTGGTGATTCAAGAGGTTCAGAAATGAGTCCATTAGTCAGATTGTGGTTGTGTTTTGCTGTAATTGCTCAGCATTTTGGTTTACAGCAGTAAGTTATATTTTGAAAAGCAGAGTGTGTTCTTTTAGGAGTTAGCTACTAGCCATAGCTCACTAGCTGCTTATATCAAAACTGGGTTTCCAGTTTATTCTTGGGCTTCAGGGTAGTATCACTTAATGGGAGAAGCTTGAGCACTCATTCTTTGCTTGAGATTTTACTTATGTGAGCTCTTTTAAGTTGTGGGTATTAGGATACTTTCATATGATTGTTATGGTGAGGCTAATCATAGACTGGTATTTCAGTCACTCCCATTGCTTTACCTATGATGTGATACATCAGAACATCTTTAGTTATTGCCTGTGGACTATATATTGACAAATCTTGGAATTCCTCCGTTTCAGCTGGATTTGAGATTCTTTGTCACAGACACAGTCTTTGATGTTAAACACAAAGACTTACTTGAACATTATAATGTGTTTTATCATTAATATTGTGAGCCTCAGAATTGCATGCCTCTGTTAAGGAAATGCCTTTTTAAGTGCCAAGATATGGAGAGATAGCCCTTTCTGGATGGTTTAACTGGTTCAGTTGTATTTTAGTTAGGCTAGGCTGAAATATTTATTCTTCGGTATTTTTGTACTTCTCCATTCTGATGTTAATTAACTCAGGACCTTTGAGAGTAAAGCTCTGTTTCTTCTGCTCCAGGAATCATGGCCTTTCTGATCCTTAGACTTGGCAGGCTTCAGTGCTCAGTGGAAAGGGCATGGTCTCTACCACTTAGTAGATGTAGGACTTTGGGCAAGTTATTTCTTCTCTTTTTTTTTTTTTAGAATTAAATATAAGTAACAAATGTAAAGGGCCTGGCCCATTAGTATTCCTTAAATAAAGGTAGGTATTATAATTACTGCAGGAACGTTTTGGCAGTAGGGTGGCAATTGAGGAAGAAGGCAATTTATGTGCAAGTAAGTTAATCTTTTGACTCCTCAAGTTTTTATCTTTGTTATCCCCGTTGAATGCTTTTTTTTCCTCTCTCCCTTATATTTTGTTTATGTATTTGCAGGCTAATGGAAAAGTTGGTATGGTAGTAAAAGAATGTTGATATAATGTGTGGACTGGGCTTATGGATTTAAAGGTGTCATATAGTAAATTGTTTATTAGTTTTGTTTTTTTTTTTTAATAATTTTCCTTAGTTTACCCAATGACTGGCCACTGTGGGGGATTGGCCTTTAATGAATCAGAAGTTCACTCTTAAAATTATGCCATGTGTTTTAAACCATCCTATATTTCAGGTGAGGGTTGAAGATTTGTATAATGTGTAGATTTGATGTCTTATATTTAGCAAACCAAAAGATTGTTTGCCAGGTGCCTAAATATCTTTATTGGGAGATATTTGAGCCCTCTCATATCACTAATTTTGGGTGACAAATTTTTTGTAATGGTGGAGGAGCTGTCTTAGAAAATGGATAAGGAAGTTCATTGTAGCCAAACGGTCTGAGACAATTTATGTGGATAATAGAGTAAGTTTTTAGCTGCTCTCATTTGGAATTGCATATTTATCATGAGTAAAAATTAATACTAGGGATGTTTCCTTCTTTGCCATGTAGAATTTCTTATCCTTTTGTCAGCACAGAGATGAGGAATGCTGCTCCAGAACTTTTATCCCAAATAGCTGACTCAGGGGTTGTAACTTTTTTTCTGTGCCTCAGATCCACCACTCCATTGACCATTTCTTGGTGGCTGTCCTTTGCCGCTGGTGCCATGGTGGGTGTATGGATTGCTTTCTGTCTTTCAACAGTTACCGAAGTGCATGTTTGGGATTTTATTGAAGAAAGCTGGATACAGTAAACGGAAAGAATCTTGGAAGCTGCTTGACTGCTGTCTTTTCTCAGACTAGTCTGAAAGGGAATACCCCCATTCATTCTGGATTGGTGGATCTGAAGTACAAAATATTGTCCAGGTAAGCAATTACCCTGTATTGTTTTGTTATGTGGAACTCAACTCAAAGAAACTTAAACAAAATTTCTTTACTTTTTTCTATTGATAGAGAAAGGAAGAAATGTTAGATATTTAGATATAGTGTTCATGTTTGGGATGGATTAGTGAAGGTGTCTGTGGAAGAATTGCTAGTAGACACTTTGTTTTAGTGTAAGAAGTGCAGTTATTTTTATTGTAGGCCCAATTGGTTTATAGTTACAGTCAAACAGGAAATACAGTAAACAAGGGAAATTTGTTTGGGGAATAGCTTGTAAAATATGGACAACAGGTGATAATTTTAAGGTATTATCTCATGATTTATAGCTAATACCTGGTCAAAATAGTTTTTGTAGTTACCATGTAAAGTAGTGGTGTTTTATTCTTGGGACTCTTGGAGGGCCTTCTCAGGAAGATTTACTTACTGTAGCAACTGTTTATTGAGCATCTGTTAAGTGCCAGGCACTGTTAGAGGCTCTTTACATAATTTCTTACTCAGTTGGCACATGCTTTACCTTATATTTTATAGTTAGTGAAATGAAGCTCATAAGCATTAAGTAAGTGCAAGTTGCCTGGGGTCATACAGCCAGTAAATGGCAAAGCCAAGCTTTAGGCTTGATTCTTTATGTTTCCAAAGTTGCGGCTCTCTCCATGTGACTGCATTTGCTGAAATTTGTACTTCAGCTTCTGGATTTTCAAATTGCCCATCTGCAAGAGCAAGGTGTGGTTTTCTATGATGGGTTTCCACCAGGAAAACACATGATAGATCATTGTTTGGCATGGTATTTTTATATCTGGTGCTCTTTCTGCTTGGTGAAGAAATTAGATCTTCAGTCAGTTCATCAAGTCAGAACATAAAGGTAACTTAGGAAGTATAAGAGAGGCAATGCATTTAAATGTCAAAACATGGTTTATACAGGGAAGTATCACTTGCTCTAGTGAACTCGAACCTGTATCTTCTCAGTTCCTCCTTAGTTTTTGTTGGTTATTTAAATAGCTCAGTAGTTTATTATGTGGACTTCTTTCGATCTGTGGTTTGTTAGCCTTACAAGTAAGACATTGTCCAGCAACTCTCTTGAAAACATGACTTTTTTTGGTATTTAATATACTCTCCAGATTATCCATTTCCTTTAATCTTAAAAAAATGTCTTTTTATCATAGACTGATACCCTGGCTTTGTGATCCTTCTTGTAGTTTAATTCCTTTATATTTGCGAATGTTTCTCCTAAGTGAGCATTTTCCACACTTGTCATCTGAAGAGCTGTGAGGGTGGTGGTGGTGGTAGAAATAATAGCAGTTAACACTTTGTGGGCACAATTATAAGCACTGCATATGTATAAACTTTTATATTCATAGTAACTCAATGAGGTAGGTACCATTATTTCTTTACTGATGAGGAAACTGAATGATAGAGTAATTAAATAACCGGTCCAAGGTCGCATGTCTAGGAAGAGACAAAGATGAGGTATGAATCCAGGCAGTCTAGCTTCAGAGACTTCTAGAAAAAGTCCAGCTTCTAAAGTCTGTACTATATTGTCTCTAGTATCGAGTGTCATCCAGTGATAAAAAGAGGGGTGGAAATCCTGAGGGCTAAAACTGAAATCACTGTAAAGAAAAAGGAAACAATTGTTGTGTCGAGTATCTACTTCTGACCTTTGGTAGAAAATAGTCTAGGGGCACCTGGGTGGCTCAGTTGGTTAAGTGACTGCCTTTGGCTCAGGTTATGATCCTGGAGTCCCGGGATTGAGTCCCGCATCTGGCTCCCTGCTCAGCGGGGAGCCTGCTTCTCCCTCTGACCCTCCCCTCTCTCATGTACTCACTCTCTCTCTCTCGCTCTCTCAAATAAATAAATAAATCTTTAAAAAAAAAAAGAAAAGAAAATAGTCTAGATCTCAGTTCCGTGTTAGCCATCCAAGACTGTCGGGCTGTTTTCCCAAGGGGACTCACAGTAGGGTTTGTTGGAGGCTATCTTCCAGAATAGTGCTGTTCAGTAGAACTTTTTATGGTAATGAAAATGTTCAGTATCTGTGCTGTTCAATATGGTAGCCACTAGTCACATGTGGCTGTTTTGAAATGTGGCTCTGTAACTGAGGACCTGAATTTTAAATTTTATTTAATTTAAATAGCCACATACGCAGTTTTAGAATTTACCTTCATCCTGGGTCTGTTCATTGGTTTAAAACCCTGAGAAATCTGATCTGGTCAGCATGCTCAAAGCAACTCCTTATCTCAGATATGGACCAGTATTAACCAGATGTGCAAGACTGATGTGTAAAGCCAGAATTCCAGTTTACTAGTTTATAATGGTATGTGCATGTTGGTATGATTGATGTAAACTTTTTTGATAGGTAGGTTTGCTTACTAGTTCCTAATTAATATACCAGTTTAAGTTTTTCAAATAAGAAACAGAATTAGGGGGAACTGAAGGCTCAAGCCAAATGCCTGTTTTATTGTTTTTATGTGTTTTTGACTTGACCTACCAGGTCAGAACATAGTCACTGGGTTAGTTTGCATGGACTCAACCAGAAAAGTGAGATATTTGCTGGACTGGGACTGAGACAACGTCATTCAGCTTACGTTAGGGATGGATGGTTTTTCCCTATGGCAGAACCTTTTCCTTCAACTTCTCTCCTTGCTTTTAACTTCCCAAAATATTTTCTGATTAAGGCACTCATTTTTAGACAAGTTAGTACATTCAGCTTGAATGCACTCTTGACTTTATAGGTCTGGGAAGCCCTTCGTTTCCCTTCAGAAAACTGAAGGAAATAAATGCCTTTATCACTGCTATGATCCAGTTTGTATTCATTTTTGACTCTAAGAAGGCAGTTAGATTTTTTTGCTTCCCTGTAGCCTCTTTTGACCAAAACAATGTATTAGCTTATTTAATTTGGTCATATAGTGTGGGGTGGAATAATAACATACTCATAAAAAATAAGCTAGGTGGTACATTCTCTTTGCATTTTATCGTGTTATTAAATGAGCTTGTTTTAAGCTTGCTGTAGCATTACTTTGAGACTTGCTCTTGTTTTTCTGCTCTGAAAGAAGAAAGAGTAACATAACCAAATTTGTATTTTAGGAAGTTAACTTTTCAGGTGTGTGCAAGATGGATTAAAGAGACTGAAGGCAGGGAGACCAGTTAGTTCAAGTGAGCAATGAGGAAGGCAAACCAAAGCATTGACAATGGGCATGATGAAGGTGGGGTGGACTTAAAAAAGATGTAGGTGGTAGGATCTACAGAACTTGGGGATTGGTTATTGGAGTAGGTGATGGATGGACTATAGTATGAATTTTTAGATTTTTGCCTTGGGCACCAGGATGGATGTTTACTATCTTTTCCAGGATAAGGAATATTAGAAGAAGGGCATAGAGGGCATGGGAGAGGTGCAGGAAAAATAATGAATTTAATTTATAATGAAGTTGAGTTGTGTATTGTGAGTCCTCCAAGAGAAGTATCTAGTGGGAATATGAGCATCAGAGAAAGCAGGGAGAGAGAAAGATTTGGGAATTTTTATTTTGCTTCAGTGGTAGCTCACTTTACTCAGTAGAGTTATAAGATTTCTCAGAGTGTAGATTGAGGAATCTATGTATCAGTGTTTGGGAATGCTAACAAAGAAATGGACTATAACTAAGTTTACATGACCTTATGAGATCATATGTGATATTGATCAAGCATTGTTACCACTCTCCTTTTCATCTGAACCTGGATATTCCATTATAGTATATTCCCAGTCTGTAAATTAGCCTATTATGTTTGGGTTATGATTTTCTTTTTTTTACTATATGGCTTGTTTAATGGAGGAACAGTTCTTGAAATGTGTTTTTTTAAAACTCTGGGTTGTCACTATGTATCTTACGGACATTTATGCAAATTAAGTTCCATGCATCTGGTGACCAAAACAAGGGGAAAATAACCTAAACAGTGAAGGTTCTGGATAAAGTGTGACATGAGAAATTAAAATTTGCTCTTCTCTCAGCCTATCTCAATTCCTGACTGCTTTCATCTAGCTGTGATGAGTGTGATTATTGTATTTAAAAGACACATTTTTAATATCACAAGATGAGACCTAAGGACAAGCCAGCTATTTTGTATACTAGTCAGCTGAAGAAACAGTGAACTGTTCAAGTGGAGTGAAAATTAGCTGTGTTGGAATTATTGAGATGGTGTGTCAATCTAGTGTGGCATGTATTTAAGGGATTTGTAAGGCAGATGTTTACTGAATGCTATTTTCACCTTATGCACTGACTTCAGGCCCTAATTCCCAGGTGATCTGAAATGCATGGTTTTGGTAATGAAAGCATGGAGATATGAAGAGTTCATTATAGCTACAGTAAATCAGTACTTAACAAAAAGGTTTTTAGGATACATTGTATGAGTGTATGCTACAAAATTCATAAAGTACAAAAAGGAGTAGACATTTAAAAAGAAAGTCTGCAGGTCTCCCATTCCCTCTGGCTCCCGCTATTCAGCCATATTTTTGTGTAGCTTTCATATGTATGTGTGTGTGTGCTGTACATATTCTTCTGCACCTTGAATTTTTTTAAATGTAAAACATGACATGGTTATCTTTCATATCAGTTCCCAAAGAGCTCCCATAATTTTTGAAGGGATAATTTAAAAGATGCATGCTGATTTATTGTAAGTGCTATAATTTGTTAAACCAGTCTGGACTGATACACATACAGGTTATTTCCAGCCTTTTGCTATCACATACAATGCTGTAAAGAATAACTTAGTGTATATGTCATTTTCCATGCGGAGAAGTGTATCTTCAGGACCGTTTTCTAGGAGTAAGTTTCACTAGACAGATGATTTTTTTAAAAATCTGATGGACATTGCCACATTGTGCTCCAGTTGTACTGCCACAGTGTATACTCTCACAGGCTCTGCTTGAGAGTATTCTTTTTTCATGACACCACTCTCATGGTGTCATGTGGATTTCAAGCTGATTGCCTTTTTAATTGTTCTTCTCTTTTCCCCCCATAACTTTTTATTATGAAAAATTTCATATATGTATAAAAGAGTTGGGGAAAGCCCAGTCCAACAAGCACTTGTAGAGTCTTTCCACCTAGACTCAACTGTTGTTAAAGTTTTGCCATATTTGTATCATTTCTCTGCTCCACGCCTCCATTCCTCCTTCCCTCCCCTTGCCACTTTCCTCCCTTTCTCTCTCTCTCATCTCCTTCTGTCCTTATCTCCTCAAATACATATCCTTTGTGGTTGTTAAAAATTTGATAGTAATTTGCAAGCATGACACTTCACCCTCTAAACACTCCCGCACCTGTCTCCTGAGAATAAGGATAGGCTCTCTCTCTAAAACTACACACACAGACAGAACCATGTACATATAGATATATATATCCATATAAAACCACGTATTATGTGTAGTCATTTATATTTCATACATATATAAAACCACAATACTATTTTTATGTTTGAGAAAATGAAAATAATTCCATAATGTAGTATCAAGTATTCAGTTAGATTTTCCTATTGTCCCAAGAATGTCTTTTCTAGCATGCCACCCCCCATTTTGTTTTAAATGCCAGGATTCAAACAGAATACACCCTTTGCTTCTGGTTATTATATCTCTTTAATTTCTTTTAATTTGGAACATTCCCTCTGCCCTTTTCCCTCCTCTCCTGGCATTGATTGTTTTTGAAGAGTCCAGCTCAGTTTCCTCTAGGATGTGCAACACTCTTCATTTGTTTATTTCCTCATGGTGTCATTTAACTTGTTTCTCTAGCTACTCTACTTCTTGTAAACTGGAAGTTAGGTGAGAGCCTTGATTGCAACCAGGTTAAACATTTTGACAAGAATGCTTCATCATAGGTGAAGGATACTTTGCACTGAGTCATGTTGGGAGGCACTTGATGACAGGTTATCCCATTATAAGCTATGCTAAATTTGATCCCTTGGCTAAGGTGGCAATAGTCAGATCTCTCATTTATAAAGGTACAGTTTTATCCTCTGCAATTAGAAAGGAGTTTATGGGATAATATTTTGGAACCTTGTAAATATCCTGTTCCATTACAGCATTTCACCCAGTGGTTTCAGCATCCTGATCCTGAAGTCAGTTATTAAAATGGGAGTTACAAAATTGTAGTTTTCTATCATTCTGTCTACATTTATTAGCTAGCATTCACAGAGCCATCCCTGTTTCTCCTCCTTTCTTTTGTGTACCATCATACTCTCATGGACTTTTTATTTAGTGTGTTAACAATCAGTCTTTTTTGTAAAGATTTATTTGAGAGAGAGAGAAAATGGGGGAGTGGGAAGAGAGAGAAGGATAAGAATAGAATCTCAAACAGACTCCCCGCTGAGCACGGAGCCTGAGGCGGGGCTCGATCCCACCACCCCGAGACCGTGACCCGAGATGAAACCAAGAGTTGGACGCTTAACCCCCTGAGCCACCCTGGTGCCCCAATAATCAGAGTCTTTATTGGTGTTCACATTGTCCCAGATTTGGCTAATGAGAGCCCCTTCAAGGTAGTACCCTGCTTCCTTTTGATGTGATCCCATTCGTCTTTGTGTGTTTCTTGGCTTTTTACTTTCTCTGCATTACAGGCATCAGCCATTTCTCCAAGAAGCTCTGATTCCTTTTAGTGGGGAATGGTATTTAGAAGCCTTGTTGTTGGGTTGTCATTGCTTCTAGACCCTTTCAGTAGATAGAACTAAAGAGTCTATTTAAAAAGAACCATGAGATCATATTAGTTCTGATTCAAATTTAATATTGGATATTTTTCTAAACTTTTTAGCTTTTTGATTTTCAAAATCTAAGGGACCATATTGGTGTGTAAAACTTGTAAAACTTACAAGTTGAGATACAAATTGTTAATTAAATAGCCAGGTAAATAACTTCATTCATTATTGAGCTTGTACTCAAACAGGTACTCTTTGGTTATGTGGGGAGTATAGAACAAAATCAGATATGTACCTTGCTTCCAGAAGCTTACAGTCTCTTACATAAAAAACTATAGTACAGTGTGAAAACTGGTAGGGATCATGAGAGGTAGACACAATGTTTTACTCACCCTTAGAGGCCTGAGCAGAAGTTAGACATGAATATGGATGTATTGGGGAAGGGGAGGGCTTTCATAGCAAAGGTAAACAGGTGAACGATGGCTGGCAGGCAGGCAATGCTGTGTAGTGCCTTTCGGGCAGTTCTGTGAAAAATATTGGAGTATAACTTGTGTGGTGGGATTGAGGTAGATAAATTTGCAAAGATAGATTATAACCAGATTTTGAACTTTATCCTTTAGGTCCTAAGTTATGAACTAGTAGCCTATATGGATCGAGCTTCACAGATATATTTTCTTTGGTCTGCATAGATTTAAAAAATTGAGATATGGGGCACTTGGGCGGCTCAGTCAGTTAAGCGTCTGCCTTGGCTGGGGTCATGATCCCAGGGTCCTGGGAACGAGCCCCGCGGGGGCGGGCTCCCTAGTCGGGGGGGGGGGGGCTGCTTATCCCTCTCCCTCTGCCCCCCCCCCCGCCTGCGTTCTCTCTCAAATAAAATCTAAAAAAAAGTTGAGACATTTTTTATCAAAACACTGATTTCTGGTTTGTCTGAAAATTGGAGCTGAGGAGTGGCTGCCTTTTATTAGAGTCAGGGCTTGTGCTTTCCTGGTCCCTATAGCCCCTGTAAATCTGTTTTTATCTGTCTGGCCCTTACAAGCTTCTGAGCTTGTGTGATCCTGCAGGATTGGAGGTAGGGTGTGAGGGAGGGAGATGGGATTTGAGAGGAGAGGTGACTGAAAGCTTGAGCAAGATCTGTGCTTTAGAAAGATCACGCTGGAAATCGGTTTGGAGTATGTATTGTAGCAGGGAGACCAATCCGTAGACTGTTGGAATATTCCAGGGGAATACAGGATAGTAACAGATGGTGCAGAGAGGAGAATATGAGACATTTTAAAATGCAGAGTGGTTAGATTGTATTGTTGGATAAGAGTATGTGTGTGTATGTATTTGACAAGAATGTAAATCAAACTCTATTAAAACATGAAGTCCCGTTTTTAAAAAGCTTTGCATTCATAAGTTGGTTTCTGGAAGTTAACCACATGTTTTCATAATCTATTGGTTAATTCTGGAAGACAGTAGTAATAGTTTCTTGCATTGTCATTGTGTAAAGTTTAGTTTTGTAATATGCCAATAGCATCTTTTGTCAAAAAATCTAACTCTGGCTTTATTTCTGAAAGTTGTGTATGAAGTGAGTATATTGTGATTTTTTTTTTCTTAATTATAGAGCTAAATTTCCAGGCAAAAATATTAGCAACGCTATATACTTATTTTTAGAGAGTTGGCTGCTTTATTTAATTTCCCCCACAATCTCTGCAAGAAGTTAATCCAAAGGATAATGAGTTAACATGGGACTGTCCGGTACACTTAAAATCACACCTATATTAAAACCATCTATGTTGTTAGTGAGTATTTTGGACATCTTCCCTGTCCGATTGGGGCATGACTTGATCCAGTTCCATTGCCAATGCTATTACTCTAGATATTTAGTGGCACCGCCAGCTTAGGCAGTCTAAGGGAGATAGACCTGGAGAGCATGTAAGTGACAAGACTGGGAGTCAGAGTGACTCAGGCCGACAAGCCATATCTGGATTCTGTGTAATAAGCTTCGGCTTCAAAGGGTGAACAAAGATTGGCTTAAAGGGTATTTGTGTATACGTTTGTTTGTTTTTGTAACTTAGATATAGTATAGAACACAAATCTTAAGTGTACAGCTGAATGAATTTTTACCTGTGGAAACAGAACACTGTGTAACCACTACCCAAATCAAGATATAGAACACTTCCAGAGCACCTTGAGGGCTTCCTCATGTCTGTCTATGCCTCACCAAGTCAGTAACCCTCCCAAAGGTTTATTCTGGTCTTTTTCACTGTAGGTTAGTCATGACTGTTTTTCGGTTTTTTTTTTTTAAAGATTTTAATTATTTGACAGAGAGATAGCCAGAGCAGGAACACAAGCAGGGGGAGTGGGAGAGGGAGATGCAGGCTTCCCGCTGAGCAGGGATCCCAGGACCCTGGGATCATGACGTGAGCCGAAGGCAGATGCTTAATGACAGAGCCCTATTTTTGAATTTTGTATAAATGGAATCATACAGCTTATACTTTTGTGGTTTTTTTCCCCCTCTGCTTGCTATTACATCTATGAAATTCACCCATTTTGTTGTAACAGGTCTTTTTCCCTGTGCATTATTCAATTGTATATATAGTCCATGCTTTGTTTATTTTACTGTTGATGAATTAGTTGGATTGTTTCCAATCTTTGGCTGCTATATAACATTTCTAAGGTGGACATAAGCACTTGATTCTGTCGGTTATAAAAAACCAGGAGTGGAATTACTGGGTCATAGGATAGGCATATGTTCAGCTTCAGTAGATACTGCTAAACTGTTTTCCAAGTGCTTGGGCCAATTTACACCCCCACCTCTAATGTGCGAAGTTCCAGTCACTTCGTTTTGCTAGTCCTTTTATTTTATTTTATTTTATGTTTTAAGATTATTTATTTATTTATTTGACAGAGATACAGCAAGAGAGGGAACAGACACAAGCAGGGGGAGTGGGAGGGGGAGAAGCAGGCTTCCCGCGGAGCAGGGAGCAGGGAGCCCAATGCAGGGCTGGATCCCAGGACCCTGGGATCATGACCGGAGCTGAAGGCAGACGCTTAACCATCTGAGCCACCCAGGCGCCCTTGCTAGTCCTTTTAATTTTAGCCATTCCAGTAAGTGTGTAGTGATATCTATGACTATGAACTATTGAGGTGTAGTTTACATGCAGTAAAATGTACTCATTTTAAGCGTAGTGCTTGAGATTTGAGAGCTAACCTCCCCCCCCCCACAAAAAAAATTCTCTCACTTCCCTTTGCAGTTCCCCCACCTCCATTCCTGGCCTCAGGTAACCTGTTTTCTGTAATTATAAATTAGTTGTGTGTGTTGTAGAATTTCATATAGGTTAATTGTATAGTATGCATATACTGCAAGCACTCTCTGTTTAGCTTATTTTACCCAGTGTAATGTTTTTGAGATTTATTCTTGTTGAATCAGTTTTTCATTCCTTTCCATTGCTTAGCACTATTACATTACAAGATCTGGCAGTTAAAATGTTTTGTTTATTCATTCTCCTGCTGAAGAATATTTGGATTGTTTGGATTGTTTCCAGTGTTTGACTTATGAATAAAGCTTGTGTGAACATTTGTGTTCAAATTTTTTTTGGACATTTCTTTTCTCTTGGGTATACCTAGGAGTGGAATTGCTGGCAGAGTGTAGTTGAATGTTTAGTTTTTACAAGTAACTGCCAGATCTTTTCCCATAGTGGTTGTACATTCTTATGATTTGCCCCACAGTATATGAGAGTTTCAGTTTCTTTTTTAGCCTTGTCAGCACTTGGCATTGTCAGACAGTTTTAGCCATTCTTATATGTGTGAAGTAGTGTCTCATTGTGGTTATAATTTACATTTTCCTTTTTTAAAAGATTTTTATTTATTTATTTGACAGAGAGCAAGCACAAGTAGGCAGTGGCAGGCAGAGGGAGAGGGAGAAGGAGGCTCTCTGCTGAGCAAGGAGCCTGATGTGGGACTCAATCCCAGGACACTGGGATCATGACCTGAGCCGAAGGCAGCCGCTTAACTGACTGACCCACCCAGGCGCTCCTATAATTTACATTTTCTTGATGACTAATGATGTCGATCATTTTTTCATGTGCCTTTTAGATACTGTCTTTAGAGAAGTACCCATTCAAATCTTTTGACCCTTTTAAAAAATTGAGTTATCTTATTTTGATTTGTGGGAATTCTTTATAGTAGTCAGGAAACAAGTTCTTTGTCAGATACACATATTGCAGACATCTGTTCTGTGGCTTGCTTTTTCAATGTCTTAATGTTGTCTTTTGATGGACAGATGGTCTAATGCTTACAAAATCGAATTACTCAGGTTTTTCTTTCATTGTTACTGGTTTTTGTGTCCCATTTAAGAAATTTTGCCTACTCTAAGGTCTTAAAGATAGTCTACTCGCAACTTTATGGCTTTACCATCTTTTTTTTTTTTTTTTTTTTTTTTGACAGAGACAGCCAGAGAAAGAGCACAAGCAGGGGGAGTGGGAGAGGGAGAAGCAGGCTTTCCACTGAGCAGGGAGCCGATGCGGGGCTCGATCCCAGGACCCTGAGATCATGACCTGAGCCGAAGGCAGATGCTTAACAACTGAGCCACCCACGCGCCCCATGGCTTTACCATCTTAAAATAATTGTTTTTTTATGGTTGAGCTAGGGATCAAGATTCATTTTCCCCCATATGGTTATCCACTTAGCTCAGTGCTGTTATTTACACATACATTAAAAAACTATTGAAAAATTGTTGAAGAACATACGAACATAAGAAGCTTATGTTTTGTTTTTACAGAGTTAACCATGTTTATTATAGAAAAATTCAAAATAAAAATAATGTAAAATAAGAAACAAAAAGAATCAAAACTTCCCCTGATGACTGTTAATATTTGGTGTATTTCCCTTCCTTCATATACATAGTTTTTCTTTTATGTATGTTTCATATATATTTTTCACACATAAAATCATTTTGCAAACTGCTTTTATTTATTTATTTAATTTTCTTTTTTTGAGAGAGAGAGCATGCGTGTGACCTGGGGTGGGGGAGAGGGAGAGGGAGATTCTTTTTTTTTTTTTTTTTTTTAAGATTTTTATTTATTTGATAGAGACAGAGGGAGAGAGAGAACACAAGCAGAGGGAGTGGGAGAGGGAGAAGCAGGCTTCCCACTGAGCAGGGAGCCCGATGTGGGGCTGGATCCCAGGACCCCGGGATCATGACCTGAGCTGAAGGCAGACGCTTAACGGCTGAGCCACCCAGGCGCCCCGGGAGAGGGAGATTCTTGTGTAGGCTCCACACCCAGGGTGAGCCTGATGCAGGATAAATCTCACAACCCTGAGATCATGACCTGAGCTGAAATCAGAGAGTCGGATACTTAGCCAACTGAGCCACCCAGGTGCCCCTGCAAACTGCTTTTATTTATTTTAAAGATTTTATTTATTTATTTGACAGAGACACAGGGAGAGAGGGGACACGAGGGGGGGGTGGGAGAGGGAGAAGCAGGCTTCCTGCTGAGCAGGGAGCCCGATGCGGGGCTCGATCCCAGGACCCTGGGATCAAGACCTGAGCCGAAGGCAGACACTTAACGACTGAGCCACCCAGGCGCCCATGCAAACTGTTTTTAAAACTCAACAATATTTGTGGCATTTTTCTGAACCATTTTCTATTTCTTTTATAATATTTTGAAGGGGTGCCTTGTATATATGAATGTGGAAATGGCTAACTAGATAAACTGTTCCTTTATTAGACATTTAAATTCTTTTTTTAAAATTATTTCTAATAGCAACTTCTTAAAAAAGATTTTATTTATTTATTTGACACAGAGAGACACAGCTAGAGAGGGAACACAAGCAGAGGGAGTGGGAGAGGGAGAAGCAGGCTTCCCGCGGAGCAGGAAGCCCGATGTGGGGCTCAATCCCAGGACCCTGGGATCATGTTCCAAGCCGAAGGTAGACGCCCAATGACTGAGCCACCCAGGTTCCCCTAATTTATAGCAACTTAAAGCTGGGTTGTTCTTTCTTGTAGTTTAATCTTTGAACACATCTGTGAGTATTATCTTGGGATAATTTCTAAGGGGCGGAAATGATGGGTCAAAGGATATACACATTTTTGGGGCGCCTGGGTGGCTCAGTCGTTAGGTGTCTGCCTTCGGCTCAGGTCATGGTCCCGGGGTCCTGGGATTGAGCCCCGCATCGGGCTCCCTGCTCAGCGGGAAGTCTGCTTCTCCCTCTCCCACTCCCTCTGCTTGTGTTCCCTCTCTCGCTGTGTCTCTCTCTCTGTCAAATAAAAAAAAAAAGATACACACATTTTTAAGAACGTGTATTTTATATGGCCAAAAGTTTACCCACTTTCTGTTACTTATATGAACTTGACACAACAGACCAAATTCTGTCTATAACAGTGCTGTTTTCTCCATGTTTATGCCATTTTAGAATATTAATAATTAAAAAATAATACCAATTTGGTTGAAGAATTTAACAAGTTATTTCTGGAATTACTAGTGATATTGGATATATTATGATGTTTGTGGCTATTTATGTTTCTTTTGTGAAAAAAGGGAAATGTGTGGAATAGCTGTAGTTGTACTCTGTTGATTTAAATCCAGGTGCTTGGGGCGCCTGGGTGGCTCAGATGGTTAAGCATCTGCCTTTGGCTTGGGTCATGAGTCCAGGGTCTCCAGGGTCCTGGGATCGAGTCCCAGGTCCGGCTCCTGGCTCAGTGAGGGAGCCTGCTTCTCCCTCTGCCTCTCCCCCTGCTCTCTCTCTCTCTCTCTCTCTCTCTCTGTATCTCTGTGTCGTGAATGAATAAATAAAATCTTAAAAAAATAAATCCAGATGCTTTGGGGGAATGTGGCGGAAGGAAGTCACCAGGGTGAGGAACTTCTGAGTTTGTTGTGGCTGGGACAGTGTTGCCTTTTTGTGAACAAAATGGCCATTTTTGGTAGAATCCAGCTGCAGGAGTATTTGCTTTACCCATTGTACTGTCTGTGGCAAGCTTAAGCCAGTCCCTGCTCTGGCCAGACCCTGGCTCCAGATCTTCTTTATGAAGTACTTAGGGATCTGTTATGTTTGGCCTCATTCATTGATTCAAGGACCCTCACTCCTATTAGCCTTCTTTGAGCTAGGAGGTGAGGTTCTACTGGGAATTCCATTCACTTTTTAGGTAGGCTTTTCTGTGTTTACATTCAGTGAACCCTGTTTCTACTCCAGTTTTTTCTTTTTTTGTATTTTATAGAAATTCCTTGAAATGTCTTATATATGTGGAGGGCAGCCTAGCCAGGTTTCCAGTACCAATGTACATTGTCTTTTATTTTGACATTTCTTTCATGATGTCAGTTGCACCAATCAGAAATCCCAACCTTCACACCTCTGTTTCCCTCCGAAGTCTTGCCTGTTTTTGTTTTTTCCACTCTAGCTTTCTGCACTTAGTCATAGTCATTCCCCCACCCCTTCCTCCAATGCCTTGACCTAGCAAGCATTGTCATCTGTTATTTGTTATCTGGAAGGCTTCACCCTGTCCTCCTTTCTTGCTTATTAACCCTTGTTTGTCCTTTAGAGCTGAGCTCAAGCATCAGTTCTTCAGGGGTTGTGTCTGGGTTCCCTAGATACCCCTACAGGTTATATTCCCTTGTCATATTCTTACAGCACTCCATTCTTTCCCTTCGCTGCTGTTAACATAATTGTAATTAATAAATGTATTGCATAATCCCCCACTAGACAGCTCCTTGATTAGAAAGTAATGTCTGTGGGGACAAGGATCATGTCTGTCATGTCATATTCAGCTCACAGCATATTCCCAGCATCTAGTACAGTGCATGCCCTACAGCTGCCCAGTTGAATGAGGGAATGAATTTGGGAGAAGCAAATAAGAATTACCGTCTTGTATCAGAAGTTTATATTTACTTTAAAAATGAATACATTTGGGGGCACCTGGGTGGTTCAGTTGGTTAAGCGGCTGCCTTCGGGCTCAGGTCATGATCCTGGGGTCCTGGGATCGAGCCCCACATCCGGCTCCCTGCTCAGCGGAGAGCCTGCTTCTCCCTCTCCCTCTGCCTGCCACTTTGCCTACTTGTGCTCTCTGTCTGTGAAATAAATAAATAAAATCTTTAAAAAAAAAAGTATACATTTGTTCCTTAAATGCCTGGCGTTTTTAGTTTCAGTATCATCTCTTAATTTTAAATGACTTGATCCTGAAGTTTATTTTTTATTTTTTAAAGATTTTATTTATTTATTTGACAGATACATAACGAGAGAGAGAACACAAGCGGGGGGAGTGGGAAAGGGGGAAGCAGGCTTCCTGCTGAGCAGGGAGCCCAATGCGGGGCTCGATCCCAGGACCCTGGGATCATGACCTGAGCCGAAGGCAGATGCTTAAAGACTGAGCCACCCAGGTGCCGCTTGATCCTGAAGTTTAAACTGCCACCATTAGAAACTCCTTTCAGGAGGTCAAAAAGCATCCCTACTTTCCCTCTCTGCCTCTTGGCCCATTTTTAAACCTGTCATTGACTTCTAATCTGTCCAGATTATTTTGCTAATACTTCAGCTGTCATTTTGAAGGAGTTGTCAACTGCTGTAACTACTAATTCTTTTTTTTCTTTCCCTCCTCCCACTTTTCGTGTGTGTGTGTGTGTGTGTGTGTGTCAGTGACTAATAGGATCACTATTTGCTTCTTTAGGTCAAGTAAATTTGGTAAATTCCTCATATGATCTCCTCTTGGAAATTGACTTGATAATTGTCATTTTAATAATTTGTTTCCCAGCATTTCCCAAACTTTCTGACCCCAGAATGCTTCTCCTCCTTTATTTTGGTTCAGAACCTATGGAATCCAAGAGCTATTCTTGACTATTTTTGTGCATTTCATCCCAACTTCTTGTATTCACCGAGTTCTCTATCTTCCTGCCAAAGTAATGAGGGGAGGGAACTAGCACTTGTTAAATGCTAGATTTACATCTACTATTCCTTTTAACCTTCTGTAACTTTGAATGAAAGGTAGGCTTATTTTCTACATTTTAGCATGTGAGGAAATGGAGACTGGAGAAGGGATTTTTTTTTTTCCTCAAGGTTACATAGCGATTTTATCTATATTTTTCATCTGTCTATCTCTACAAAGCCTTGTGTTCTTTCTCCTCACTACCTGGGGAAAGAAAAGAAAAACTCTTCTGATGATTTTAGAAGCTGTACCTCTTGCTATCACCTTAGTTAGGGGAGTGTTCGGTGGTAGTTGGACTCTCAAGAGCCAAAGGCCCACGAGCAGCAAGGCTTCTAGGCTCTAATAGGTGGGCAGCAGCATATTCTAAGTACTTGGGGAGATGGAGAAGAGAAGGCCAAGAAAAGCCTTGACTACCCTTGCCCAGACTGCCTTTGTAAGTTCTCATACTTTCTTGCCTCCTCCATTCCAGGCTTACCTCATTCTCTTCAGTTCCAGTCTTTTCTACTGGTATATGACTTCTTTGTTGGAATTTTAGGTTGGCTTTATCAATAACATAGGAGCTAATATTTATTGGGTGCCTGCTTTAATGTAGCCAGCCGTTCCTCTCCAAATGGTTGACTTATTTAAGGTCACACAGTGTTGGATCTGGGATCTTAACCTCACCTCAGTAAATTTTTTCAGAGGGAAAACCTACGGTAAGCAATTAAAATCTACGAAATCATGGGTTTGATGTGCTAGTTATGTGTTTTTTTATAACATATACTTAAACATATGGCTACTAAACATTAAAACACCTTTATGTACCACCAAAAATCACCTTGAATACTAAACCTTGGGAAATGTTCCTGTAATCTACTTCTTGTCTTTATCCATTTATCCACGAATAGTTCGGTGTGTATCTGTAAAAGATGAGGACTTAAAAACAAAGCAAAAGATTACAAAAAAGACATACATACACACAGCACACAATTCCATTATTATACCTAAAACATTACCAGTTGCTACCTTGCTATCCAATAGTCAGTATTAATATTTGCCTACTTGTCTCATAAATAACTTTTAAATTAATAAACTTAATTTTTTAGGACAACTTTAGGTTTACAGAAAAATTGAGCAGGTATATTCTTCCTCCCCTTTCAATTTCCCCCATTGTTAACATTTTACATCAGTGTGGTTAATATTGATGTTTTATTATTAACTACAGCCCCTGGTTTATACAGATATCCTTGGTTTTTTACCTCATGTCCTTTTTCCACTTCAGGATCCCATCCAGGATTCTGCCTTGCATTTGGTTGTCATGTGCCCTTAGGCTCTTCTTGGCTGTGTCAGTTTCTCAGATTTTGTTTTTGATGATAATGACAGTTTTGAGGAGTTTGGTCAGGCATATTGTATTTGCCCTCTATTGACTTTGTCTTGTTTTTCTCATAAATGTTTTTTTAATAATTGTTTTTTTTCAATTCAGGAACCAGACTTGGTTCACACTTTGCATATAGTTAATAGCCTCTTAAATCTTTTTAATCTGTAAAAATTGCCTCTCCCATCTTTTTTTTTCTCTAGCCATGTATTTATTGAAGAATTGGGCTTTTGTTCTGTGTAACTTTATGAATTTTGGATTTTGCTGGTTACATTCTCATTAGGTCTATATAATCTGTTCTTGGGATTTCTTGCAAATTGGTAGTTAAGTCCAGAGGTTTGTTGGATTCAGGTTCAGTGTATTTCTGTATCAATTAAAAAACAAAACAAAGTACAACCCATGCTCTTTCCACTGTGTCATGGTGCTTTCTTATTTTTGTGATACTCTCTATCCTTTCCAAGTAGCTGATTCTTGAAGAAACATAGGACTCTGATGCATGTACATTTTTCTGAGTTAAAACTGCATAATTTATTGGTGGTAGATGGTGAAGCTGTAAGCTGGCTGCAGGAATGCCTGCATGTAGTTGTCAGTTTTGCCAAGGACAATGATGACACATTTTATGGTATTGACAATCAGTTTTAGAGTATTATTCCTATAGTTTATTTTCAACTTTCTCCTTTTTCTCAATTCAGATATGTAATGGCTTTTGCTACTGTTAGTATATACTTAAACCTTACTTTATCCTCCCCTCCCAAATTTGAATGATTACAATGACACCTGTAATGTAAGAAGATAAAAACAAAATAAATGGGAAAATGAAGATGAAAGGAAAAATAAATGTAGGGAAATAAGATGAATGAAGGAATAAAGTTACGTAAAAATGCGGAGACTAAGGTTAGTTGTTAGAGGAGGGGCACAGATTAGTCTCTGCTTGTAATAGTAGTGTTCTTCGCAGCTGTTTGCAGGAATTTTGTATTTTTAGATGATAAACGTCTTTCTTTCCCTAAGGCTTTTTATTTATTTGGTGTTTGTACTTGGTAATGCCATTCTCATTGCTTATTTGAAATGAAGTGCCTATAAAGATGTGGGTCAGGTTTCTCAGTGTTAGGTTTCAGAGCTCATTGGAAAATCAGGACTCTTTTTCTGTTGTGCCTTCTTTGTACAGTCTTCTTAAGAGTTTTGATTAGTTTATCCTATTATGTAGGTTTTTCTTTCTCTAGTATCTGTGGTAGAGCATGAATGAGATATTCTTGGAACATTTAGTTTTGAATACCTTTGTTTATCAGTAGAATAAAGTGATTTCTTAGGAAAGAAAAAATTTAAGAATGTTTCACCAGCAGAATACTGTGTCTTTATAACTTCGGCCATATCAAATACCTTTTTTGAGTTTTGCCTGTTGAATTTGAACTAAATATTTAAGGTTTGTTATGATTTTTCTAGTTAAAGTGGCAGAAAAGCCAACTTAAAACTGGCTTAAGCCAAAACAAGGAATTTGTAATTTGAAAAATCTAGAGGTAGGTGTGGATTTAGGTTTCTTTCTCAGACTAAAAAGTGGTATCTTCTGGTAACCAGCTCCACTCTTTCCCTTGTGGTAGCATGAAGGCATCAGTAGCTCTGACTTTCATCCTGATATGTTCAAGCTCAGTGGGAAAAGAATCTCTTTTCTTGTGGCTTCGTGGAATTCGAATTTAGAACATGTGCCCACTCCTGAATCAATCACTGTGATTAGGCGATGTGGCCAAAAAACAAGTGTCTACCATCAACCCCTTAAAATTATAACATATTCTTCTCTGGCCCCTGAATCAAGTTTTTGCTCTGCATGTAAACTTTCTGGACTTTCCATGTTAATTATTTGATAACTTAACAAATATTTATTGAGTTCCTACTATGTACAGGCACTGTAAGGATTTAAAAACATTACACTGTAAATTGGTAAATTCCCTTACCAATTGCTTGTAAATTACTCTATTTTTTATAAATTATTATGGAAATGAAAGTTTATTTGGAAATGAGGTATAATTTTTGCTTTCATTTTTAATTTTTTATTTAAAGATTTTATTATTATTTATTTATTTTAAAGAGATTTATTTTATATTTTTTAGAGAGAGCTTGAGTGCACAATTGGGAGCAAGGGGAGAGGTGCAAAGGGAGGGGGAGAGGTGCAGAGGGAGAGGGAGGGAAAGAATCTTAAGCAGGTTGCACATTCAGTGCAGAGCCTTACGTGGAGCTCAGTCTCACAATCCTGAGATCATGACCTGAGCCGAAATCAAGAGTCAGAGGCTTAACTGATTCAGCCACCCAGGTGCCCCCTGAAGATTTTATTTTTAAGTAATTTCTATACCCAACATGGGGCTCGAACTTACAACCCTGAGATCAAGAGTTGCATGCTCTACCAACTGAACCAGCCAGGCGCCCCTGGAAATAAAGTACAATTTTTTTTTTTAAGATTTTATTTATTTATTTGACAGAGAGAGACACAGCGAGAGAGGGAACACAAGCAGGGGGAGTGGGAGAGGGAGAAGCAGGCTTCCCAGGACCCTGGGATAATGACCTGAGCTGAAGACAAACGCTTAACAACTGAGCCACCCAGGTGCCCCAATAAAGTACAATTTTTATTTTATTTTATTTTTTTATTTTTATTTTTTTTTTAAGATTTTATTTATTTATTTGAGAGAGAGAGAATGAGAGAGAGAGCACATGAGAGGGGGGAGGGGCAGAGGGAGAAGCAGACTCCCCGCCGAGCAGGGAGCCCGATGCGGGACTCGATCCCGGGACTCCAGGATCATGACCTGAGCCGAAGGCAGTCGCCCAACCAACTGAGCCACCCAGGCGCCCTAAAGTACAATTTTTAAAAGAAGACTTACTACTTTAAGATTTTCCTGTGGTTTTATAGAACAGTTTTTGGTTTATGAATTTGATTATTTTTATTTATTTATTTATTTTTTTAAAAAGATTTTATTTATTTATGTATTAGAGAGCGAGAGAGAGAGAAACAGCATGAGAGGGGAGAAGGTCAGAGGGAGAAGCAGACCCCCTGCTGAGCAAGGAGCCCGATATGGGACTCGATCCCTGGACTCCAGGATCATGACCCGAGCTGAAGGCAGTCGCTTAACCAACTGAGCCACCCAGGCGCCCAGATTATTTTCAAAGTAATAGTAATGTCACCCTTTCAGCCTTTTTTCTTTTCACTCACAGTCTTGGTAGCTGTTTCTATTGTTTATTTGTAGAATTTTAACTGATCAATGAAAAGAAATGTGGCTTAAAAAAATAGAGAAATGTGGCTCGTGGATTATTTTTCCTCTTAAACACAGTAGGAAATGTCCCTGTGAGATTTGTCTTCTGATCCTCCTCTCAATTCTGTATTCTCTCAGAGTTAATGAAAAATTTATTATGATGGCGACATCTGTGTTCTGTGCTTTGTAGAACATCTTGGCTGATGGCTTATAGCTGAGTCATTCATAAAGTTATTAAAATAGTGAAGTTGAACAGTGTTTTTTGACAAAGAAGTCCAGTATCTCTTAAATATATATTTGGGCTTTCCATCTTAGACTTCATTGCTTCCTTTGTGTGAAGACTTCCAGAGTGTTACAGTCTACCCATGTTCATATGTACTCCTCCAAAAAGAGTCTGAAACTTGCAGGTTGACCTTACTGTAGCATGTGTTTAGCAGTAATTGTCTGCTGTCGAGACTAGGTGCTTTCAAGGGGATGCACACGAAGAGCACAATGTGACAGATTTAGAGGACCTGGGCTAGAAAAGCATTTTAAGAAGATGGACAGAATGCTCTGTAGAGTCCCTTTCAGAAAGCTCCAGAATATAATGAAATCTCTGGCTTCAAGCGGTGAGAACTCTCCTTTACCCAGTTGCCTGCAGGAGACAGACAGTGTGAAGGGAATCAAAGACATCCTGGCTGTGCAGCAAGCAGCAGGAGTCCCTCACTAAGGCAGCCTTAGCCCCTGGCTGAAAGACAGATTCATTTGTTCGCAGAGCCCAGTGGATTGTGAGGCACACAACTTCATTCTTATTTGAAACCAAGGTCAGCCTAGGATATGAGGACAATGGGCTATATGAGAAAGTAGAGCAAGGGTAAAGTTTGCTATAAATTTAATTAAGGGATGATAAAATGTACCCTTTTATAAAATGTTGGCTTTGACAACTCACTTTTCAGGCTATTCCCAGCTAAAGAAGCAAAATTTTGATTACCATTGTTTTCTAAATAAGTCAACATACAGTTGAATGTGTTTGTGTATGTATAAAATTTTAAAGATTGAGACTACCAGCTTGGAATGTGTGCTTCATTAGGATAGGGGCTTGTTAGGTCTCTGAAAATAAGTATATATTTGAGAAATGAGCAGTGTTTCGAAAATATTAGAGGGCTTGTTTAAATGGTGTAAGGTTTGAATTCAAAAGGTTTCTTTGTAGGATCAACTTTCATTCTATAGATGCTTGTTCAGAGCTAATAATGAAAAGGAAGCATGGTGGAAGCTTTGAAAGTCTTTGGAAGTTTTTTTATTTTTGGTATTTTGGTGTTTTTTAAAATACCCTTAGTAGGGTTTAAGTTTTAATACTCTTGAAAGCAGTGAAACTGCATTTCTTTAAAATATTTTATACTTCTTTTAGGAACTTAACTGTTTTCTTTAGTGAACTGGGAAATAGTATAGCTTTATTTCCAGAAACAATTTTAATATCACAATATTTGGTCTTGAGAATTCTTGTGTTGTCTATCAAAGCATTTAGTGTACTGGCATGCTCAGTAAGCCTTTTTGAATGGATACTCAGTTTAAAATGAACAGTTAGAATAAGATTATAATGTGGTCTGACTGTAATTGAGTCAGACCCTCTGTGAGTAGATAGAAGTCAAGACATCTTCCTGAAAGTGGTATCTCTTCCTAGAAGAAATGAGAATATCCATTATATCAGAGAAAAAAAGCTTTCACTTTCTGTACTCATGTTCTTTTAAAATCATGGCAAACTTTGTACTCTCGCACATGAAAGTAGGGCAAGGATTTTGATTGAGTGTATCGTAGGTCAATCAGATCCTGTGCAGACATGTTCAGAAATTCTTTCTGAACTCTTAAGTTTTTTGACTCAGAGTTGGTAGAAGGACTAGGAAGGGTTCGAGCCAGGGCCTGTCTCTGGAATAGCAAGGAACGGGGAGTTGGATTAACTCAAGAGTGGGGCCTAGTGCTCTGGTATAGATAATGAGATCAGATGTCCCTCAATTCTCAGATGATGTCTGAAACACAAGGTGAATTTTTAGTTCTCTCACCTGGAAGTCCTCTCAGGTGTCATGCAGTATGGAGTATGGATTGTCAGATATTTGGAAGTGGCATCCTCATAAGACAGAACACCAGTACCTAAGAGTTTTCTGGCTAAGTACCCTCAGCTATCTAGAAGCCTTAGGCATTGAAATGAATTTAGGTTAGTGTCTTTGTCACCTCACAGTGCAACCAAATTCTGATACCTAGCTTTACCCTATCTGTTCTCCACCTTCACTGAAGGGGAATAGACTAGAATCAGGAACAATTTGTTATGACCAGATCCTTAAGGAACAGTGTGGAAATGCCAGTTACTCTGTTTTGAGGTGGCCTGGAGGAGAGAGGATTGAGAAACCTGAGTACTGTGTTGCCCATTTTCTGTCAGCTGATCTGAAAATCTATAGTAGACCCCCCCAATAAAAAGTAAACTAAACATCACCTGTATTTAATTCTGGTATTTTATATATATTTTATATTTTATTAAATAAAAATGTAGGATCATAATGAAAGTCCTGATTTGTAGCCTTTATTAACTTAATGTTTCTTGAACTTTTTCAGTGTATTGTAACTTTCCGTATATTGTAAAGTTCCTTCTGGGTCAGTAAATATACTCTTACAACGTGTTTTTTATTTGGTGGACACATAACATTCTGTCTTCTGGAGGATCTATAATTTGTATAACCAATCTCTATTGTTGGGCCTTTTTTTCCTTTGCTATTATGACTAATGTGAATGATAAACATCTTCTTAGCTGTATTTTTGGACATGTCTTTATTTCTTTCCCTAGTATAATTTCCTGCCCTTGAATTACTGAGTCAGTGATGTGCATGTTTTTCAAGTATTGAATATGTATTGATAAGTTGAACAGGAGAGGTTGTACCTATTACACTCCCCATCAGCAATATAGATGGGTGACAAGTAGATAGAATTTATAAATAGATGAGAAGAAATTGCTGCTCAAGGGAGTTTAATGTCAAGCAAAGGAAATGAGAGGCAGTATAATTTAGAGAAGAAAGTAGGGATATTGGAGTCAGAATTGCAAATCTGCTGCTTTTGACCATACAGCAAGTTATTTGCTGTCTGGTCCTCAGTTTCTTCCTCTTTAAAGCTAAGGTACCGGTCTGGCCGGAGGTGGTGTGAGAGTTAATGAGACCACAATAGTTGTACAGCATGTGGCACACAGTAGGCATGCTGAAATATGAATGTGCATCCCCCTTCCAGTTTCTCCTTTTTTGTAAACTTTCATTTTAATTTATTGTTTTCATTGAAAATGAGGTTAAGCTTGTAGTTTAGTGGTCTCCCCTAGTTCTGAATAACCTTCCTCTTTGGACTGCAGATGCTAATTGACAAAGGCTCAGATGTACGTAATTTAACTGTTTAATTCTCTCCAGTCTCAGGATTTGTGGATCTTGGTAAACCCTTTTGGGATTGGGTTCAGACTGATCTGACCTGGAGCTTGCTGGGGGAATCTGTTCCTTTTTGGCAGCTGAATCTCAGACTGGGCCTAGTACAACCGAGGACCCATGTGGCTCTGCCGGAAATAGGTTTATTTTGTTACATCCTGTTCTCTGTCATGCTGCTTAGAATAGAGATTTTGCTCCCCCACCCCCATTTTTCTAATCCTCCATTCCAGCAGCTTCTGTGAGAGCTCTGAAAAACCTGGTGACATTTTTGGATCCTGGGTGGTAGTTGTAAAGTGGACAAGGATATTTTTTTCATTTGGAGTTACTCAGGACTAAGGTGTTACCACTTTGAGATTTACTGCTATTTTTGAGGGTCACTAGGTAAAATATGTTTCTAGGATTCCAGCATCTTGACACATTTTAAACTGCAGTTGTTTAAAATGGACTCAACTAATTTTTGGGAAAAGAATTTGTTTTTATTTAAGTTGTCAAGTTACTATTTATAATGTATAACAACTTATATAATTATTTATATAATTAAAGCATCACTTAGAATTATGCATTGTAATATTATTAAACAATTATAAGTACTAGATACTCACTGGAGAAAAAATAGAAAATGTGAATGGATAAATATTCAAAAAGAAAAATTACCTTCATTCGTCTACCAAAGATAACTGCAAAGATCCATTTTAATTTTATTAGCTTCAGGTTCTGGTATCTCATCTTAGATAATCATTCAAAATGAGGTAATTGGACATTGGAAGATTTGTCTTTTAAATTATTACAGGGTTTAAGGAAAGTTTGGGCTCTGGCTTTGAGTCCTGATTTTATTCCTATTTAGTGACGTTTGAAGCTCGAAAACTTGCAGATAGTATCAGTTTTCCTCACTCTTACCCTTCTTTTTTCCTTCCTCCTTCCACTGCCTCCTGTTCCCCATACACTTTTCTTCTTTGAACATATATCCTAGCCTGAAAATGCTCTGTGGTATATTGTCTACAAATCTATAGTTCTACTCTATAGTTGCTAAGAATTAAAGCAGTAACTTTCTTGGTTATATGTCACATGGTTGCCGTGGTTATATGTCACATGGTTACCATCAAATTTTGCTATAATAAAATACCATTATAAAGAAAAGAAAGTCTTTCACACACAGAGGCACTGGACTGGTATTCAGTTCTTTAAAAGGCTTTGGAGAATGCCTTTAAATTGTGTATTAACTTTTATTCTGCAACCTGATTATTGTATTATGGTTCTTGGTTTTAAAAGCAGTACAATTTTTTGGTGAGAGTTTGCTCTTACAGGTTGCCGTCAAACATTTTAACAGCAGAAGCCTAGGTTCTCAATCTTAGGGGATGGTTTTAAAAGCTTTCTGTGGCTCTATTTTCATTACACCACTGCTGCTTCTTGAAAAGCAACAGTCTGAGAATTCAGACACAATAGGAGTAGTTCCTGATTTGGATGATTTTTTTTTTTTTTGGATGAATTTTTATATTTGCTTTATTTGCTTTGAGGTGAAGACAGCCTCCAGCTAAAAGAATGGATACTCTGTAGCTTGCACACCCAGGTTTAGAGAGCTGGAGTTACATAATCTCCTTGAGCCTATCTGTTGTATGATTCTTCAGGACCAAATCCCCACTCCTGGATAGAGATTCCCAGTGGAGAGTGTTATGGCCAAATAGTAACCATAAAATGGACCTTCTATTTCACTTCTTCTGTTATTTGGTAGCCCCCATTTCATTATCATGGCACTGTTTGTTTTATATCCGGTAGGGCATGGTGGGAGTTTTATTGGAAAAAAAAAAAAAAAGAATCTAGACTGGGCATGAAAATTGACTTTAGACATGTACTTCCAAAGGTAAGTGCCGGCCCTTGTATCTATTCTTTGTAGCCTGGCTGAAAGAAATTTGTATTGATTGTACAATAAAAATGAGAGGCTATCTTGTTAGATTCTCCAAGAGACTTCCATTTCTAACTTCTCTTCAACATGCTTCTCTCCAACTGCCAAGGATCTTTCTTTGATGCTGGCTTGAGTTGGCTTGGCTTTGGCTTGATATTTTGCTTTGTCCCTGACTTTTAGTCTAAGAACCTCACCCTAACCCTTGCCAATATGTTGCATGACCTGCTTCTATCCCTTTGATAGATATGGTTGAAACAGTATGTATGCTGAGTTGCTGAAAAAAGCTCTTGGGCATGTTGATGATAAATTGGACTGCACCCTTGGGAAGGATTGGTTGTTTACTGGTGAGCTATATATATAGCACACAGTATAAGAGCTGTTGTCTATAGGATGAAGTCCCAAGTTTGATAGAGTGGTTTATGAAAGACCTCTGTGATTTGGCCTCTCAGCTTTCCCCATCTCATACTGAAATACTTTAGTAATGCTAAATTAATTGCAGATCCCTGAGTAGGATGTGCCATTTCTTAACTCTCTGGCTTTGCTTATGCTATTATTCTGCCTGGAATGTCTTTCTCTTTTTACCCTGGCTGCCTCCTACTCATCCTTTATGGCTTAGTTCAGGCATCCTCCTTCTTTGGGTGGTGTGTGTGTGTGTGTGTGTGTGTGTGTGTTACACTGCACATTCTCAAAATTCCCTCCTATGGACTCCTGGACAAGAGAGAATGTCTTAATTGCTTTTCTGTCTGCACATGTAAGTTCAGATAAGTTGTTTGTTGAATGGAATAGTGTTTAAGCCACTCAGTTATCTCAAACATGATGACAAGAGTTAGATGAGGCTGGTAGTGATTCTGTGGGAGGAGGTTTAAAGAGAACAATTAGGGGGATTTATAGGAAACCCCTAAATTTATATTTATAAATATACAGAAAATAGGGCATATTTCTGAATCAGAGTGACATTAGAGAGAGATTGACATAAAATACCTCTTTGGGTAGCTTTTAAAAGAATTGCCTCTTTGAGAAGGAATCAGGGCAGGATATTCAAAACAATCCCATCTAGAAACAGACCAAAGTAAGCTTTTGTGAGTTCTCCTTCAAGCCAGCCAATTAGAAGACAAGGTGCCTGCAACCACTTTTTCCTTTTGATTTGTGGTTCCTATGGCAATAGGAAGAGAGCCTAGGACATTTCTCTTCTACCTCTTTTAATAACTTTCTGCTTTTGAAAAATGCCAAAAGCTATTATTCTTCTTGTCTTTACTGACTTATAGTGTTTCTCAGCATGGTGGCCCTGATTCTGGTTTTTGATTGTACAGTGGGTATGCCAAAATTAATGAACACTATCAGTTTCCTTGACTAATGCTATTTTCTTTGGCCGTAGAACCTACAAATATAATCAATCTAATTGGGTATTTGCTGTTAATACTAGAACACTGAAGCATTTCTTATTCCTTATGAATAATTCTAAATTAGAATACTAGTCATTACAAGTAGCTAAATGTGAAATCAGAGCAAACATTTCTTGGGGGTTTTCTACCCCTGAGAGCCCTCTCTTAAGTGTCCCCATTGTGACCCCCGTGGGTTTCTCTTGAGCGGGTTTCTCTTGAGCTCGAGGCTGAAGTCTCAAGAGGAAAGAGGCTTAGTTGGTATTGTTGTTGGCTTAATAAGTAGGTCAATAAGCATTTGTTAAAATTGGTAAATACCCACAGTGTTAGGGTAAGTTTTTGAGACATATTTTAATAATGAAATAGTGTTCCTCAAGTTTAAAGAGAGACCAGTTATCTTTAAAAAAAAAAACCCCACAAAAAAACCAAAATAGTCTACCTTGTGAATATAGCTGATATGACAAAATCTTTACATTATACTGTTAAACAATGATAGATAATAGTTATTCTACAAGTCAACATTGATTTCCAACCAGGTCCCTAAATTTAGTTAGAAGTTTCAAGAATCAGTTACTGCTGTGGTCCTAGCTGCATTTTAATGCTCTTAGGTTGATGAATGTGGAACTTTTATTTTTATCCATTATTTTCAAGTTAGATCAATGTCTTCTTGGTCCATTACACTTAAGAGGAGCCTTGTTTAGACTACTAGCAGGTACATCCTTATAAAAAGATGGGTGTATTTCCTAGAGTGGCATTTTCTGTTGTGTAAAGACTATTTTTCAGCACTGTGTTGGTTTCTTAGCTTCAAGGAATTGAGTATGAAAGTAAAGAAGTTCTAATACCTTTAATAAATACTGGCATCACTCTCTGTACCCCACAATGTCTTTCATAGATATTATACATTCTTGGAAATTAGATCTTGAGGGGGTTCTTATCTTTTCCTGAATATACAATTTCAATATCAAGCTTTTAAAAACACTTGTAATAAATGGCTACTATTTATAAACTAAGTTTTCAGAAAATTTTCTTTACGTTGTTTTCCATATATTTGTAAGAGGTCATTAGATGGTTAGGAAAATTATTTTTCTTCTTTAGTTTCTTCTAAAATCGGGGTGGAAGTGCAGACTAAATTGTCTTCCAGTTCTATATGATTCTTTGCTTTATTAAATATGAAAATGTGTCCCCCTTTTTTTTTTAAGTTTTGGATCCCAAGGCATTAGCAGAATCTAATCAGGGTATAGTATTCTTATGCCTTCATAGTTTTACTGTTTGAGTCAAATACGTATTAAATTTTGAAGCAGGAACCTGTTTCTGTGGAATAAATGAAAATTAATTTGCAGGTGAACTTTGGTGTTAATTTGGTATCAGTTGTTGAATCCAGGTGTAATCCTTAAACTCCATTCTCAGATCTGAGTGATTCTGTGATTTGGATAATTACAAAGATTACAAAAAGGAAACTTAAAGTTGAACTATGGGGCTGTTGGGAATTTATTTAAAATAATTGATGTAAGCAATGTATACAAATATAATGTGTCTGGGCCTTTTCTCTGCCCATCAGCTTCTGATGCATACTGATGTAAGTATTCTTTTAATAAGCATTTGCTAGATATCTCTGGACAGAGTTTGTTTTAGTGGAAAGAAAACAGATTTGCTTAGAGTCAGGCAGAATTAACTTCTAGTCCTAATTTTACTATTAGTTAGCCCTTGTTTTCTTGCTCCTTGAACAAGCTGCTATTTCAATAAATGAAGCACTCCTTTACTGATCCGTGGATTCCTCATCTTTAAAATGGAATATTGCCTCTCTTAAAAGAGTTTTTGTAGAAAAAAAGTTTTTGTGGGGGTTTACTCTGTCAACTGGCTATCATATAATGAGCTTGATAAATGGCAGCTGTTTATATTATTATACAAACATTTATTCAGCATCTTTCGTGGCACTCTGTGAAAGTGTTGGGGTAACAAAATATGGATCCCTGGAGGATCAGTGATACATTTCTATATTAGCTATGGTAAACTTTGCAGTAAAGGCACATGTTGGAAATGTATGGTTGTTACCAAAAAGCTGCTCAATTTTTTATTCCATTTGATTCCCCAATGGTTTTGGATTCTTTTAATGCCTTTTCTAAATAATCTCAATATTCGGGGTGCCTGGGTGGCTCAGTCGGTTAAGCGTCTGACTCTTGATCTCAGCTCAGGTCTTAATCTCAGGATTGTGAGTTCGAGCTCTGCACTGGGCTCCATGCTGGGCGAGGAGCCTTCTTCACAGTAAATAAATAAGTAAGTGATCTCAATACTCTAGTTAAATTATAGGTGAGATGTAACTAGTAAGTGGCAGATGCTGGAGAGGAGCCCAGGTCTATTTGATGTCAAGCGTAGCTGTCTTTGTTTATATTATAATTGGGATGACCACAGAATTTGTCTCCCAAACCAGAACGCTTTTGAGAATGAAAGTTATGCTGGGACAACAAGTGTAAACCTGGACTGTCCAAGGAAAATGAGGATGTCTGACCATCCTAATTATAGCTAGGATAAACAAGTTTATGATGTTGAGTCTAAGACTTCTGGAGTATTTTGGTTAAATCCAAACACCCACCTTCAGTTAAAAAAAGATGTTTTTTTGCATGGTTATTGTTTTTGCTGTAGTAAACTAATTGACCTTAGATCTGCAGAAAAAAGAACTTATTGAATACCATAAATAATCTAATGGCTTAAAAATACTAGCCACAATGCATATGTTCATTTTTATATTTTTCTTTTTTCTTAATTCCCTTAAAGCCAGCAAGCTTTTAGAAGAGAATGGGAATGGGTAAATGAAATAAGCCTTTAAGTTCTTACTTGTGTCAAATGAACTTTGTAAAAAAAAGTCTAAAATTAAAATCATCATATTCCAGAGTTTTTCCTTTGGAAAGGCAGAGATGCGGATGTCACTGCAAAATCAGATATGTTTTTAATCAGCTCTTTTATTGCCTGTATCTATCAATCTATCACTCATCTTTCTTATTCCTTTTGCCTTATGTCTCTAGGTGTCCTGTGATTTTATTTAGGGAAGTACAAAACTGTATCTACATGATAAAAATTCAGATGATCAAAGTTTTTACAGTAGAAGCATCATAGTCTTGTAGAATTAATGTGGGTTTAATAGACTAACGAAGGTTTGAAATTCTGGCTCTCCCCTCCTTTGCTGTGTGTCCTTATGCAAATGATTTAACCTCTGAGCCTCCGTTTCTTTACTGTGGTGTGGGAATTAGAAAACACACTTAAAGTCCCTGGCACATAGTAGGTGATGTAATGATGGCAGTTATAATTATATGACTCCAAGACTAGAAACGGTTATTTTTATTGTTATAGTCACAGTCTTACCATTAATCTTGTTGCTCATTCAGACCTTCACAGTTCCCTTTAGTGGGTTTTCATTTAAACATTCTCTCTCTCCCTCTTGATTCTGTTCACTGTGTCCTGAGGAATTAGTGGTTGGCAGCAGAAGCCTCCTTTCTGTAGGACAGAAAGTGGGCCCTCTCCCAGGGTTTCAGTAAGTTGTCTAGGACCACCATCCCTGACCTCCAAACTGCCAAGGGTGCATCCCCTGCCCAACTAACATTCAAGTTGCCTGTGTGAAGGAGTGATTTGTTGCGGCCTCTAACTGCTTCTTCTCTTCCTTCCTTTTTGTCATCCTGCAGTGTTCTGTGCCAAGGTCTTTGTGGCTAGGCTGCGCCAACCTGGTAGAGAGCATGTGCGCACTGAGTTGCCTGCAGAGCATGCCCAGTGTCAGATGTCTCCAGGTGCCTCTCTTCTTTCTTGTTGTAAATGTGTTTTTTACGTATGCCATGAACATTTGTTGAAACTTGCAGTAGTGTGTTTAATCCAATGTTAAGTCTGCTAAATGTTCTGTGTAACCCTCTGCTTTTCTTCAGCCTGGGTGCCCCACATGGAGGAGTTAGTACCAAGAGGGGCCTCTCAGAGAAAATGGGTCTTTGGCTGGGCCCAGTTCTACTCCTCTTTTTCTGCTCCTGCTTTTTATTCTCCCCTCCCCCCACCTTGAAGTTCTGATTCTCATGTTTAATAGTTGTGCATGTGCCCACAAAACCCTGACATTTTCCATTTGGCTACTTTTAACAGTTCTTTGTTGAGTTGGGAGGGTTTCATAATTAAAGTGGTGATTTTTCTACTTTGAAATTCATCCTTTTGGCATGCTTTCTCTCCCTCCTTCAAAAAAGGAGTAGGGAGGGAATTACTAATTGTATAAAATCTCAAATTGAAGTTTATTAAAGGTCACAGCTTTATGCTGCCAATAACTGTCGGTTTGGTCCACTTCCCAAAGGCCAGATCTGACACCTGTCCTCAGGGTCCACCCAGGTTTCCAGGCCGAGGCTGGCAGAGAATTCCACAGATAAAAGTAAAACTTTTTGGGGGTGGGGAGGGGTTGCTCAGGAAAAAACTGTTAGCAGGAGTGTGGCTGGACTGCACTCACTTGTTGGGATGGATTCTAAGGGGAGCCAAGGCAGAAAACTTTGCGGCTTTATTGGGGAAGTTCTGTTTAGAGAAAACGTGTATTTTAATTAAGTATGGTTTCAGTAGCAATATTCAGTTTTCATCACTGTGTATTCCGCACAGTTTATTATATCTTTAAAAAAACCGATATTAAATTCCTGGTGTCCTGTGGAGACTGCCCTGTTTTAGGAAAACACTGTAAAATGAGGAAATGAGTTAGAGGGATATTATTGATGGCATGGATGACTTTACTGTTCTCAAGGTTATCTTTCTATTCATGTTTACAGTCTCTAAATGGAGTGGGGGAACCAGGAAGGAGGAGAATTTCTTTCATATTGGGATTGTGTATTTTATTTACTTATTAGCAAACATTCTGAGTACCATTGGTGTGGTTATTGATTCAAATTGCTTTCTTTAGAAAACTGTACTGGAACCTCACTAACAGAATTAACTAGAGAGTAGATTCAGTATAAGATCCAGTTGTTATAGGAGTGTGCATAAAAAGGCGGTACAACACTTAGGGTCCAGGGATTGGGTGTTGCAGTGAGGCTCCAGTGTAATGTATATTTTATTTTTGGAAAAGCAGCTTCGCTGCATGCAATGTAACTCTAACAAAAATGTTCTTCAAATGGCAGATGTTGTTGCATGGACTCTCCTTGGTGCTAAATAATGGATATTTGCATTATAGTAGTAGTGTGTTTTTCTGAAATGCTTATTACTTGAATGTTTATAAAGTTAATTGTTAGTGGGGCGAATGAGTTTTTTCCAGAAATTTAAGTAGGGGAAGAATTGTAGTGCAGATTGAAGTGCAGATCCTTCTTATTGCATTCAGTTAAAAGTAATTGACCAGTGGGAAACATTTTTCAATATATTTTAGTATCAGTATTGTGAATTCTCTGGAGGTGGGGTGAGTGGGAGGAAATACGGGTTCTTACCTTGTTGAAAATAGAAACCCAAATGTGCTCAAAGTTCTTTGACTTCTCTCTCCCAGGGAAAATCATTTAAGAGAAAAAATGTAAACTTTGCCTTGACTGGACCTTGAAATACAGTGGAATACTGAATGATATTCACTGAAATGTGAATGGAGTAAATACTGTTTTTAGAGATATATTGGGAATTTTGTTTATTTAGGTTTTTGTTTAGTATATAATTGAGAGTCTGCAACACAGTAAAATGAAATATTTACTCAGCTGATTTGGAATTAGCAAATCATTACTCTATTTTGTTCCGTTTGTGAATGGAAAGTAAACATGTATTAAAAAACATGTTGCTTCCTGTCTACTCACTGGTTTTACATATTACTGTTTTAACACCAGTGGTCCTGCTCTCTACCTCCGGTCTCCAAACAGTGCTACAATTTAGTTGACTTAATTTGTCCTTGGGTTTTCAAAGAATGCCTGTTGGTTTATATGCTTATTACATCTTTGGTTTATCACAAAGATGACTCTTGCTTGACATTGCATACCTCTCAGTGAACCCATTTTAAGAAGGCCTCAGAAGAGAATAGGTTGCCTGAAGAGCCTGCTTGACTTTGCTTGGGCTCTGGAGTTGCATGACAGGGTCCTCCTTAAAATTACCACACCGGACCCATTGCCAGTTGGAACTTGAGCCAATTACCTGTCTATGTGGCTGAATTAGTGTACCTTTTCAAAAGCAGAAATAAAGATAGTAGATGCCTTTAGGCATTATACAATCCCTCCAGGTTCTGCTGTCTGTGAGAAAGGAAAACAGCTAAGACTGAAAAAATAAAAATCACTCATTTACCTCAATAAACTGTTAAAAAAATATATATTAGCTTTGTGACAACCCGGTGAGGTAGGTGTTATTATCCCCATTTTTCACATGTGGAAACTGAGTTTCAGAGGTGATATGTGTGATTGGACCCAAGTTAATACTACATAGCTGTGAAGTGGTAGAGCTGGCATTTGAACCCTAGCTTGGCCTGATTCCAAAATTGTTCTTTCCTCTGTGCTTGAATGCTACTGTTTCTAGAATTTTCCATCTTAGTTTTGTTTGTGAAAACTTTAATTTTGAGATATCTGGTGTGTGGCTTGTTTAGCCATTATTTATTTGAAAATAAAAAAAAGAAAAACCTGACAAATATTTGTAGGTGGAAAAAATTGCATTCCCATTGCCAAAATGAGCCCTCCTGAATCTTAAAGCTAGTGAGGTTCCTGAATGGCTTGTCTGCAAGAATATTTACTGTGCATTTGGTATGTGCCAAGGCCTATCCTGGTGTTGAACACATAAAGATGAACAATACAGACTTGTTCCCTGCTTTGAAGGAGTGTGTTACAGTAAGCAGACCCGTGAAGGAAAATCCAGACTAAACTACAAATAAAATCTGAGAGAGAGAGAGAGAGAGAGAATATGTGTATAATAAGCTATGAAGTTAGCCAAATGTATATGTGCTTTTAAAAAAATGTGAACCAGTTTAAACTAGGACTAACTCAACATTTTTTTAGAACAGTTGAACTGGAATATCTGGATGTCTCTGAACAAATTGAACTGAATCAGTTTCTCAGTTGGTTCAGCTCTCCAGATTGAACCGGTTGATTGTTACATCCGATAATCAAGAGTTCAGGCCACGTAGAATATTTGCTAAGACTCTAAGACTAATCTGTCACAGGAGTAATATCAGTGTTGATAATAGTGTGTATCGTTTATTTTCCACTTTCTTTTTATGTGTCAGGCTCTAGGCACTAGGTTATTTCATTTAATCCTTATGGAGAAGTTATCCGTGATTGCTTTTTGCTATATGCAGTTATTGAATTGAATTGACTTGCTTAAGGTTACCCATTTATTAAAGTGGCAGAACTGGGTTGTGAACGTAGGTCTGGATGACTGCAAAGCCAGTGCTCTAGTCACCATGCTGTAGTGATAGTAACTTGGCAACTGCCATTTTTAGGTTGGAACAAATTCTCCTTTATTTCTAGTGTTAGAAGTTGAAAGCTAACACACCTAGAATGGTAGGGGTTCCATGTAATGGACTGACAAATTTTCTTGGGAGTGCCATTTGCAAACTCTCAGCTGGGGAGAGTATTAGCGATAAACTTTTCTCAAGGGGAGGACTGATGATTTGGATTGACAGCAAGCATCGTGTGAATCAAGTTTTAGTGCCTCCTCTCTTACAACTCTAGTGTGGATAGTGCTGGACAGTCAGTCCAACTTTGTGAAGCTGCCTTTTCCTTTTTCTTTTCTTATTTTCAGTATGGATAGTGAGCCACAGAGGTTTAAGAACACTACAGTTGGAAAAGAACACTATAGTTGGAACTTGCCATAGGATAAAAGGATATTTTTTAGCTATGGGCTGTAGGTTGGTAGAAAGAATCCTAGCTCTGGAGCAGACAAACTCAGTTCTAGTCTTCTGCCTGCTACTTAATAGCTCTGTGACATTAGGCAAGTTACTTAACTTACCTGAACCTCAATTTCCTCATCCTTAAAAATAGAGATAGTTATATCTACCTACAGGATTTTGTGAAATAGAGGAAGGTAACATCTATCCCTTACTGATTGCTTGTTGTTGAGGGATGAAAATCCATTTCTTTCATTGCTTCTTCCTGGTTCCCTAGTCAAGGAGAGGGAATTACAGTCTTACAGTCTTGGATTCCATACAAGGGCAGGCTAAGAATAAGATAAAGGACCAGGCAGATGATATGGCCCCTACTGTCAGGTGTTCTCCTTTTGTTCTGAGCTGTTTCCTTATGTGAGACTGGCTGTTCCAACTCACTGTCTTTGTCTCTTTTCTAATGAACATTGGGGATTTATCATTTCTTGTTGCATATCCTGAGGCTACTGTGAAGGCTTGGAGTAACCTTTTGGATTGTTTAATGGTACAGTCTATTATATTTTATGAACATTAAAAATTTTTTTCTCTTTATAAGAAAATTTACAAAATATCATTACTAAAACAAACAAACAAACAAAACCCCAGACATTGGTAAACTCACCACCCAGAGAGAACATCTGTTGCTGCTTTTAGGGTCTGTTTTCCTTCTGTTAGGCAAGGAGGAATCCATCAAATTGTGCAGGCTGCCTGTGTTATTATGGTGATGATAATGAATATAACCAGTGGTTTTTTACATGTCCCTTGGAACCCCAGAGTTTGACTTTGGAGTCACTAGAGGGATAAAGGAAGGCGTTGCATAGTGCTTACTCTGAATTTATCTGTACTACATAGCAGGGCTCTTTGTAAGATTTTATGTGAAAAATTTTACTGTGGAAATTCCCAAACATACAGAAAAATAGAACCATTCAGCTCAACCTTGAACAGTTTTCAAAATTAATGCTATTCTTAGTTCAGCTTTCTTCTTCTCTAACTTTTTTGCCGGGGCATTGTAAAGCAAACCTAAGATGGCCTAAAAAATAAAGAGGAGTTTGACAAATCAGTTTCATGTCAGCATTAAAAAAATTGTTCATAGACTTAAAAATAATATAATTGGTGCTGAAAGTTAGAAAAGACATATACAATTTCCTTTGACCCCAGATCTCACTTCACAAAGTATCACTTACTAGTTTCCCAGTATCCTTGTAGACAAAAGCTTAAAAAAATACAAATATAACCATACTATACATACTGTTTTTTAATTAATAACTTTCTCAATTAATAATATATGTTGACCATTCTTCCCTGTCACCACATAAAACCCAGTACAACCTTACTTTTTTATAGCTGCAATAATATTCCATTATATCATTTATCATTTAAAAAAGAATTTGGCCAATTCCCTATTGAAGGAACTTTAGACTTCAGTTTTTTTTGTATCCTAGCACTCCACTTTACTATTTTCATTGGACATTTATCTTAGGCTTGTAAGATTATGTCTGTAGAATAAACTCCTAGATCTACAATTGCTTGATCAAAGAATATCAGTGTTTTATTGTTAATTAAATTATCTGTATATAGAAAAGTTTAATAATCTCTCCCTTCCAATCTCCCCCCGCACCCAAATGTTAACAGTTTGTTGTCTACCACTGTGTATTTGGGGGTTTTTTTTTGTTTTTAACCTGAGGGTATATAACTCTATAATTAAGGGATTTCCCCTCCTTTTTTTAAATAGGGAGAATGGGCTCACCCTAGAAAAACTGATACAGCACCTTCCTTTACTTCATTTACTTAACACTATATTACAGACATGTCCCCAGATTTATAAAGTTTAAATAACTCTTTCATCAGTGGTACTTTTATCATTTGTAGATTTGGTGGGGCGGGGGTGGTGAGAAAGAAGAGTACAGTTTTTTTTTTTCTTTTTTGAATTACAGCAGTTATAGAAAAGTGCAGAAATCTTAAGTGTATGGCTCAGTGGTTTATCGCAAAGTGGGCAGTGCCTTTTTTTTTTTGATAGGTATGGCTGAATTGTTTTCATGGAGGTTGGACCATTTTATTTGTTTGTTTGTTTGTTTATTTATTTATTTATTTATTTATTTTTGAGAGAGTGAGTGGGGTGGGGGGTGTGAGGGGCAAAGGGGGAGAGAGAGAGAGAGAGAGAGAGACTCTTAAGCAGGCTCCACACCCAGTGTGCGGAGCCTGACACAGGGCTCCATCTCACAACTCTGGGATGATGACCTGAGCCAAAATCAAGATTTGGACACTCAAATGACTGAGCCACCCAGGCACCCAACTTGGACCATTTTATAGACTTCGAATGTTCAGTGCACTAAAGAAATCACATTTCCTATGGAAGAGAATCTCTGTGGGAAAATTAAAACTACATCTTGTGTTACTAACAGTTTTAATTTATGGTTTCTAAAACAGAGTGCATGATGATAAGGTTTAATAGCATAATTTGAGGACAGGGAAGCAAACAAATGGGATTCAGACCATATTAGAAAATACCTTTACCTTTTCAACAAAAATGATGTCTTATACATCATATAACAGACATTTATTATGTTACTTATAAAAATGCTGGTTTTATGTATTTCTATTGATTTATATTGTTCCTTTTATGAAAGTAACACTTTTTCATTGCAAAAATCTTAAGAGAAATATGAAAAAGAAATGAACCATTCAGCCATAATCTCATTTAATTTTAGTGTCCATTCTTTTTTTTCTTTACATTTTCTGTATATGTATTACATATATTTTTTGTTTCTTTGTTTATATATAGGCCGATACTCTATATACTGAATTATAACCTGATTTTTATCAGTATGGTTCATATTAGTAAAAGTCTCAATTTTCAATAACTGTATAGAGTTTCATTGTCTGAGTGTACAATGATCAGTCTCTTTTGATGGACATTAAGGTCACTAAATTTTAGTGTCTATGATTAATTCCTCAGATTGTATTATTCATTGGAAAAATTCTGAGTCAAAGGATACAACCTTTCTTAGGCCTTCTAAATTTTGACCAAACTTGAACGAAAAAGATTCTAATTTACATTATAGTAGTTCCTCCATTATCTGTGAGGAATACTTTCCAAGACCCCCAGTGGATGTGTGAAACTGCAGATAGTACCAAACCCTATATATACTATGTTTTTTTCTGTACATACATACCTATTACAAAGTTTATTTTTTAAATTAGGCGCACTAAGAGATGAACAAAAACTAATAATAAAATAGAACAATTTTAACAATATACTGTAATAAAAGTTGTGTGAGTGTGGTGTGTCTCTCAGATTATCTTATTGTACTGTACTTATCTTTCTTCTTGTGATGAAATCAGATGATAAAATGCCTACATGATGAGGTGAAGTGAGGTGAATGATGTAGGCAATGTGACGTAGCGCTAAGCTACTGGTGACTTTCTGATGACAAGTCAGAGGAGGATCATCTGCTTCCATACTGCAGTTGACTGTGGGTAACTGAAACTGCAGAAATCGAAACGGTACATAAGGGGGGACTGTTGTATTCTCAGCAATGTATGATCATAGTAGAAATACATGCCCAGTATAGAAAAACATAGGAAAGCACAAAGACCAAGTTTAAAACCAGTCATTGTTTACTCATGTGTTTTTCTTCAAGGCAACAAATATTTATGATGCTCCTTACTGTGTGCCAGGGATTAATACAGGGGAGGGGTATACAAAACAGACAAAAAGCCACTCTGTCTTGAAACCTAAATTTTAGTGCGGGAAAAAAGAAAATGAGTAAAGCACATAATATGTTAGATAGTAATAAGTGCTATGGAGAAGAAGTGAGATAGGGCACTCCAAGGCTTTTATTCTGTATGAGATGGGAAGTTCTTAGAGAATTTTGACCAGAGGAGTAATTTGTCTCTCTCTAACATTTAACAAGATCTTTGGCTCCTGTGTAGATGATAGAATGAAGAGAGGAGGCAGGGAGACCAAATCTAAGGTTGGCTAGTGTATTAGGGTTCTTCAGAGAAACAGAACCAGTAGATAACATAGGTAGGTGGGTAAATAGATATTTCAGAGCATTGGCTCATGTGATTGTGGAGATTGGAAAGTTTGAAGTTTGTGGGACAGGCCAGCAGGCTGGAGACTCAGGCAAGATTTCTCTGTTGCAGTCTTGAGGCAGAATCTTTGCTCTTAAGGCCTTCAACTTATTGGATGAAGACCACGTACATTATGGAGGGTAATCTGCTTTACTCACAGTGTACCAATTATAAATGTAAATCACATCTACAGAATACCTTCCCAGCAACACCTAGACCATTGCTTGGCCAAATAATTGGCCACCATGATCAGATACCTCTTCTTTAGAGGCCTTCTCTGACCACCCAATGTAAAATAACTTCCTGCTTTTCACTCTGTTCCTTTACCCTGCTTTATTTTTCTTCATAGCATTTAGCACTGCCTGAAATTATATTCCATATTATTTTTCCCCCTCCTGTCTGTTGTCTTTCTCCCCCACTGGAATCTAAGTTTCGTGAGAAAAGGGGTCCTGTCTTGTTCACTGTATGGTAAATATACCCATTTTCTAGAATAGTTAATGAATAGGCATAGTAAGTTGGAATATGAAGGAATGGCTATCTTTAAGCTTTGTTAGGATTATATGGTGTAGTTGTAGTTGCTGCCCTAGCTAGAACTACTTTGGATTTTATTCTCTGAGTTCTTTGAATCCAAGTATTCATGTGAGTTGAAAGTATTTTGAGTAAAAATTGATTTTGCTTTGAAGACTAGATTGTTGTATTTTTGTTTTGTTTAAAAAATACTTTTTTCTGGGGCGCCTGGGTGGCTCAGTCGATTAAGCGTCTGCCTTCGGCTCAGGTCATGAACCCAGGGTCCTGGAATCGAGCCCCATGTCGGGCTCCCTGCTCGGCGGGGAGCCTACTTCTCCCTCTCCCTCTGCCTACTTGTGCTCTCTCTCTATATATGTCAAATAAATAAATAAAATCTTTTAAAAAATACTCTTTTCTGATTGTAAAAGTAATACATGCATACTGTAGAATGTTTGGATGAGAGTGGAAAGGAAAATGAGAAATAATCCTCAATTTAGGAAGTGCCATTCTTACTATTTTGGCATATTTTCTCTCAGTATTTAATCCGTGTATATGTATATGTAATTTCATATGCTTATTTTACTTTATACTTTGTACACTTACGGTGATTGTGTTAATGTTTTCCTATTACTAAAAATTTCTCATGACATAATTTGAAATTACCATGTAGTGTATTTGATGAATATCATGTTATTTGTCATTTTTCTGGGTGTTTAAATCTTCATTTTTAATTATTTAAAAACTAATCACCATCTTTCTGCATAAATCTTTGCCTTCCTTTTGAATGACTTAGAATATATTTCTAAGAGGCATACTGTATATGTTTTGTTAAATTGTTTTCCAGAGAGTTTGTATCTCATTGTACCCACACCAAGATTAAACTTTGTTATTTTGAAAAAGTTTAACAAGCCTTTTCAGTAGTATATTCTAAATTCATAAGCCTCTTTACAAATGGTACTTCTCTCTGAGCAGTTTGAGTATATGCTGAGTCAGCTAAGGCATGGCCTACTAAAGAAGGTCTAATACTACTGAATATGCTTGGCCAAGGAAAAGAACTCCAGAGACATTTTCAAACACATAGCAACTGTGCCAGTCTGTGCCTTCCTATTGAGTTGCCTGGGTGCTGTCTTTGATGGACTTCAAAACTGAGATCAGTCAGTTTGAATGAGATGATTCAGAAAATACTTAAGAAAGTATAGAATCACTTGTAAATCTTGTACATATTTACTGACTACCTACTGTGTACCCTGTACTGTGTACCGTGTACCGTGTACTGTGTGATGGCCTGGTGATACGAAGAACCAACTGCCAATTTTTGTAGGTAGGTTGTACATAAAGACTCTTTACCCTAATATAAGGGAGGTTCTTTCTCCCCTCTCTTTCCTTTAGAAAACCAGGAGTCATTTATTGGAGTCCTTATAAGATCTCTTATATTACAGGATGCTTCCTAGTTATTTAATTTGGAATAAAAGGCAAATGTTAAATCCTCCATCTTTAAGACAGCAGGTTATAAAAACTGAAGGATTAAAGTATTGGTAGCAGAAGACACTATCACCTAATTAATTTCAAAGAAACAATTTTGCCAAAGGAAACATTGTCCCAGGGGATCTGGAAGAGTTCACAGGAAAGGGATGGATGGATGAACTACTAATTGTTGACTTCTGTGAATGGTTGGGGAAGACATGAACCTCATTCAGTACTAGTTTTAGATGTTTATTGAGATCATCCGACAGTAGTGGTGAAAAGGAGCACAGAAGATTTCAGCACATTTTTTCTGAGATAAGATCCCACAATTTGTTTTATTTTTATTTTTAAAATTCTTTAAACTAGGCTCCATCCCCAATATGGAGCTTGAACTCATGACCCTGAGATTAAGTGTCACATGCTCTTCCGGACCAAGCCAGCCAGATGCCCCTGATCCCACAATTTGAAGTGTTGGGTATTAATTAATGCACACCAGCTGTTGAAAGATTTTGCTTTTCATTTATTTTGAGACAGTTTCAAGCTTATTTCTCAGTACAATGCAAGAACTTTTTGTTTCTCAAACTATTTGAAAGTAAAGTTGACTGAATGTTTTGTCGTGCTCTAATGTTTTAGTGTATGTTTCTTACAGAGGAGGTGGTTTTACATAATCCTAATAGGAGAATGAAATTGGTAAAATAACATTGACACATTACTGCCATCCAGTCTTCTAAGTTTCATCAGAGGTTCAATAATGTTTTGTTTTGTTTTATTTTTTTCATAGCAAAGGTATCCAGTTCAGAATGATGTGAAGTTGTCATACTTACTGAATTTCTTTCAATCTTGAATAGTTTCTCAGTCTTTGCTGGACTTTTCATGACCATGACACTTCTGAAGATTATAGATAATTTATTTTGCAGTATGTCTGTCAATTTGGGTTTGTCTCTTTCCTTATGATTAGAATTAGGTTATACCTCTTTGAAAGGAATATCACAAAAGTGATGCTGTGTTCTTCTCATTGCATCTGATTATCAGGTGGTATATGATTTTGGTTTGCCTCACTACTAATGGTGATCATCTTCATTACTTAAGTACGGTGGTGTCTAGCAGCTTTCTTCACTGTAAAGTTATCCTTTTTTCCCTTTGTAATTAAATATTTTCTGGAGAGGTGTTTTGAAACTATGTGCCCTTTTCATTAGAATTTCAGTTTATTCATTTATTATATCAGTATAGATTTGTGGTTCCTATCTTATTCAGTAGTTATAATTTGTTACTATCATTATTTATTTTGATGGTCAGGCAGTTCAGTATTGGCTAGTGGATGCCCTTTCAGCTTGGCTCCTATATTTGATCTGTCCTCCTAATTCTTTAAACACTTCCTTACTTTCTGTTGCAACAAAAATGTTCCAGGCTCATTTTATATTTTCCTATACTCAGCGCTGGGATGAGTCAATTTTCCAAGGAGCGTTGGTTACTTTTAGTGAAGAATGGTATTTAAATCTCGGTGGTAGGTGTGCTTAGTGCTACTGGGATTGCTTTTAGGCCCTCTCAGCCAACCATGTTAGGTAATATATGTATAATTTTGTCTTTCTCTATAAAAAAAATTCCCTCCTTTTCTGTGTATTAAAAACCATGAGTTCACAGTATCTCCGATTCTAGTCAAATCTCATAGATTTCATTCTAGCCTTATGTAAGGTAACGCTTTTTGTTTTTACTTTTTTTTTCTCTCTTTAAGTAGGCTCCATGCCCAGTGTGGACCCCAGTGCGGGGCTTGAACTCATGACCCTGAGATCAAGACCTGAGCTGAGATCAAGAGTCAGATGCTTAACCAACTGAACCACTCAGGCGCCCCTGCTTTTTGTTTTTATAACTCCCTTTTCTAACAGCGAGAAACCTGGCTTCCATTTTCCACAATATATTTACTCATTCAGTTCTAGAATGTATATTAAGTAGTTTTAGAATTGCTTACCTACATCACTGGAAAATAAATGTACTAATCATAATGAATATTTCTTCATAATTAAAAAATAAATCTTTTGCTTGCGGCTATATTACTGAGTTTCAGGAGTCACTTGATTTAGTTTTTCCCCCATCATTAAGTGTGATTATATTATTCATTTGAAGTATATTTAGTTTTCTTTCTTTCTGCTCTCCTAATCCTTGTCGATTGTATTTTTTAGTACATAAAGCATTTATTGTACCTAGTTCTAAGAGTCAAAACAACACAAGCAGATACAGTCATCCTTTCTGTCCTGTTCTCATTCTTCCCATTTTGTTTCCACTGGATAACCAGTTTCCTTAGTTTCTGTTTTATCCTTCCTAGGTTTTTTAGTGTACTAATGAACAGGTACACATATGTATATTTTCTTACTTCTGCTTATTTCTTCTACAAAAGGTGGTGCATAGATAGGTACATAGCTACTCCTTTTCACTTTTTTTTTTTCACCTAAAAATGTACCTTGAAAATTATTCTATATCAGTCTATAGAGGCCTTATTTATTCTTGCTTAAGGATGCCTAGTATTCCATTGTGTTGATATGCCATAGTTTATTCAACCAGTATCTTATCTATGAGCATGTAGATTGTTTCCACTTTTTTTGAAATTAGAAACAGTGCTCCACTGAATACTGTGCATATGTATTTTCATAATGTTATTTAATTGACAATGCATCTTCAGGGATAATTCCTAGAAGTGGGATTGCTGGATCAAATGTAATTACAAATGTAATTTTGTTAAATATTGCCAAATTATCCTCCAAAAGGGTTGTACACGTTTGCTTCCCTACCAGACATATATGAGAATGCCTGTTTTCTCACTGGTTCACAGACAGAATATTTGCCACTGTTAGGTGAGAAATATGTAGCTTTGATTTGCATCTCTTAAGAGTAAGTCCGAACATCTTTTCTTATATAAGGGTCATTTTTATATCTTTTCCCCATTTCCTATTTGGATTTTGGTAATTTTTACCCCTCAATCTAAAAGAAATTTTTAGGCATGTAAGTCCTTTCATCTGTGACGTATGTTGTAAATATTTTTTCCATCTTTTCATTTTCCTTTTGATTTTAAAGTGTTAAAAATATTGCTGTGCAAAAGTTAAAAATTTTTATCTAGCCAAATTTTCCTATTTTTCCTTTTACTGCATCTGGATTTTGACTCATAGTCACCTTACCGTACACTCAGATTTTAAAGGAATTCACACATACCTTTTTCCAGTACTTATGGTCTCTTTAAGTTTAAATTTCTGATCTATTTGGAGTCTATTCATGTATAATCTATTAAGTCTGGCTCTAATTTTATCTTTTTCCAAATGGTTAACAAGTTGTCTCGGCGCTTCTTGTTAAAAAGATCCAGCAATTACACTTTGGGGAATATAAGGTATGGAAAACACAGATTCAAAAAGATATCTGCACCCCCCACCCCCAGTTGATAACAGCATTATTTACAGTAGCCAAGACATGGAACAACCTAAGTGTTCATTCATGGATGAATGCATGTACAAGTTGTGTTATATATACACAATGGAATATTATTCAGCTATAAAAAATGAGGAAATCCTATATGACATATCATGGATGGACTTTGAAGGCATTATGCTGAGTGAAATGTCAGACAGAGAAAGACAAATACTGTATAATTTCACTTGTATGAGAATCTTAAAAAGCAAACAAACAAACCTCTCCAGACTCACAGAAAAAGAGATCAGACTTGTGGTTACCAAAGGTGGGGGATGGAAGGTGGGGGCATTGGAAGAAGATGGTCAAAAGGTACAGACCGTTAGGGATGTAAGGTGCAACACATGACTGTAGCTAACACTGCTGTACAATATATAAGAAAATTGTTAAGAGTAAATTTTAAGAGTTCTCATCACAAGGAAAAAATAATTTCCCCTTTATTCTTCTTTCTTTTTATTGTATCTGTATGAGAAAATGGATTTTAGCTGTTGTGGTAATCATTTCACAGTATATGTAAATGAAACCATCTTGCTGTATGCCTTAAGTTTATACAGTGATGTTTGTCAGTTATTTCTCAGTAACTCTCAGAAACGCCAAAAAAAACACAAAACACCCTTCATCATTAGGGTTTAACATTCCTTCAGTGATTGGTAACATATAACATGCCGTTCTTTAACAGTGCATACAATGATAAGATTAATTTATGGCTTTTTTTTAAGATTTTATTTATTTGTCTCAGAGAGAGAGAGAGTGAGCATAAGCAGAGGGAGAAGCAGGCTTCCTACTGAGCAAGGAGCTTGATGGGGACATGATCCCAGGACGCTTAACTGACTGAGGCACACACGTACCCCAAGATTATTTATATTTAAAATATGTATGGTTTCATCTGTGGAACTAAATTAGAGGCAATATGTAACGTTTAATGAAACTTATCTGTAAAGCCTGTTGGTAGGTCCTGGCTTTGTTTCAAATGTCTGTATAGAATAAATAAAGAATAAAAAAATAAGTTACTCAGTGATGTGAGATGCCACTTTTATCATGTGCTGAATGTCCATTATGTACTTGGGTCTATTTCTGGACATTGTATTCTGTTAGATCAGGATTTGGCACACTATGGCCGGCTGGCCAAACTCAGCCTTGTTTTTGTAAATAATGTTATTTTGGGGCACAGCCACACTCATTCATTTACATAGTGTATATGGCTGCTTTTGTGCCTGGTACACCAGGAGAGTTGAGTAGTTGTGACAGAGACTGTGAGGCTTGCAAAGCTTAAAATATTTACCTTTTGACCCTTTACAGAAAAAGCTTGCTGACCCTACACTGAGGTAATTGCATATACCTATGCCGTAAAAGTACCTTATTTTTAATTAGAATGACTTATGGTAGTGGGTTTTAGTGCCTGGTAGGGCTGACCCCCCCACCCCCTTGTAGCTTTTCTTTTTCCATGTTTTTTTTTCCTGAGTATTCTTATAAGTTTGTTTTCCCATATGAACTTGAGTATCAGCTTGCCTGTGTTTCCATAAGAAGCTTTTTATGTGATTGTTGGGCACGTGTCAAACATATAAATTGGGTGAGCTGCACTCTTTGTAGTGTTGAATTGTCTCATCTAAGAATGAGTTATGAAGACTAGAATAGAGAAACTTCCAAGGAACTGCCCCACAAAACTGCAGCAGACCAGCTGATTTCTTTTTTTTTTTTTAAGATTTTATTTATTTATTTGAGAGAGAGAGTGAGAGAGCACAAGAGGGGGGAGCAGGAGAGGGAGAAGCAGACTCCCCGCCGAGCAGGGAGCCCGATGCAGGACTCGATCCAGGGACTCCAGGATCATGACCTGAGCCGAAGGCAGTGGCTTAACCAACTGAGCCACCCAGGCGCCCTAGACCAGGTGATTTCAAGGGGAATTCTATTAAATCTTCAAAGGACATTATAGGCCAGAAGCTTCATGGATTGTTTTGTAGCATTGATTTTGAAGGAAAATGTTTAAATTATTTTTATGGGAATCATTTTTAGTTTTTTTCTTTTGATCAGAGACTGTTGTTAGTTGATTTTTCTCCTTTATGGAATTTACTATTTCTTTGTGATCTAAAATATGATCAGTTTTCATAAATTTTTCATGTTTGCTTGAAAAATAGGTTTAGTCTCTATTAACAGAGTGTAAAGTTTGATATCTCTAAGATTTGCCTACCTTCTTGGTTATATTTATTCTTTTAAACTTTGTTTTTTGTCTTCCTGTTCTGACTTGGACTGGGAGTAATATGTGTTCATGTATTTTTAATCTATGTTGTCTCTTTGCATATCTTCTACTTTCCTTTCATGATGTATTTTTTTTTTCGAAACTTTTAAAAAGATTTATTTATTTATTTTAGAGAGAGGGAGGGAGAGAGAGAAGGAGAGTGAGAGAGAGCTGGAGCAAGGGGAGGGACAGAAGGAGAGGGAGAGTATCTCAAGCAGACTCCCCATTGAGCATGGAGCTTGATGCGGGGCTTGATCTCACCACCTTGAGATCATGACCTAAGCTGAAATCAAGAGACACCTAACTAACTCAGCCACCCACATGCCCTTTCGTCTTTGTTTCTGAGTCATCTCTTGGTTACTGAAGAAGGGCTCATGGGTACAGAATTCTCTGACCTGTTAACTTGTTTAAAACTGTTTTTCGGTTGCCTTTGGATAGAACATCTTTGCTTTATTTACACTTTATTTTCTACAGTGTTTTGAAAATGCTGCTCCGCTGATGCCTTGCTTGGTATGCCGTTTTTTTTTTTAAGATTTTATTTATTTATTTGACACACAGGGAGCACAAGTAGGCAGAGCAGCAGGCAGAGGGAGAGGGAGAAGCGGGCTCCCTGCTCAGGGGGCTCGATCCCAGGACCCTGAGATCATGAGCTGAGCTGAAGGCAGTCGCTTAACCAACTGAACCACCCAGGTGCCCCTGCTATGCCGTTTTTAAGAAGTTTGATGCTAGTCCAGTGCTCTTTCTCCTCTAAGGTTTTTTTGTTTTTTTTTTAATTAAAATTATTTGGACTGGAAACTGAGAAATTTCCTCTTTATCTTCAAAATCTAATAATTTCTGTAAGATACTTCTAAGAGTTTAATGCTGTGGACCAATTTTTCTGTAGTACGTGGACACCTTTTATTTTTTATTTTATTTTATTTTTAAAGATTTTATTATTTAGAGAGCAAGCGAGAGAGAAACAGCATGAGAGGGGAGAGGGTCAGAGGGAGAAGCAGGTTCCCCACTGAGCTGGGAGCCCGATGTGGGACTCGATCCCAGGACTCCGGGATTGTGACCTGAGCCGAAGGCAGTCGCTTAACCAACTGAGCCACCCAGGCGCCCCCTGGACACCTTTTAAACATGCAGTCAGGTTTCTTTTTATTTCTGGAAAGTTTCTGTGAGTTATAGTGTTTGTTTTTGTTTTTTTTTTGACAGTTTTGTTGAGGTGTAATTCACATATCCTACAATATGCTCATTTGAAGTATACGATTCATCGATATTTAGTATGTTTACAGAGTTGTGCAACCATCACCACAATCAGCTTAGAACATTTTCATCACCCCCAAAGGAAACCCTTTTAGCTGTCACTCTCCTTTTCTTCACTCACTTAACCCTAGAACTTGATCCTAAAACTTGGATTATAGTTTTAAATGTTATTCTATTTCATTTTTTTTGTGTCTGTGTGTATATATATATGTGCATATGAACTCCAGTTATACATGAGATGGATCTTCTTTGTTTCTCATTTCAACTACTTTCTGTCCCATTTTGCTTCTTTTTCTTATTTCCATTCACTTAGGTTATTTTCCTGCTTTTCTTCAGTGACACTACATTTTTCATTTGAATTTATCACTTTTGGGCATTGTAATTTACTTTCATTTCTGTTATAGTTTTGTTTCTGTTTCTTTGCTGAGTGAAATCTTCTTTCATTTCTTCCTGCTTTTGGTTAATTTCTGTTTTTGTTTTTGAACTTCTGATTTAAGACATTTAAAAAATAACATCAAAAGCTTGGTTGAGCAAAATTTAGTTCACTTGGGAGTAACTCTTTTCAGTTAGGTTCCCTCAGAGCAGTAAGGCATACCTGGTATATAATAAATTCACTTCTGTTATATGTAACTAATATGATAGTTATCTATGTATTGTCCTTCAGAAAATTAAGAAAATAGTTATTGAAATCTCTCTCGTTGGGGCTTAATTATCTTGCTGAACCCCAGTTAAGAAAGGTTGATGTGTGGTGTTTTAGTTTTCTTCTGCTCTCCTCCTACTCTCTCTGTCCTTTTATGTGTGGGTTGTTTTTTGTTTGTTTGTTTTGGTTTTTGTATAGCTGAAGATTGCTCATGTTGCTACATTTTTTGGGACAGGGCTGGTAGTTTGAGGTTAAATTTACAAAATTCTTAGTTTAAGAACATCCTTTGTCAGTGTAAAAAAGTGTAGTTTCTTTATTGGAAGATATTTTGGGGGGATAGGTAGGGAGTAGGAGATTTTGTTGGGGGAAGCTTTGCATCCTTTGAATGTTTTTAAAAATTCTTTATGTTACAGGATCTTAAAATCCCTCCCCTGGCATTTCTTTTTCTTTTAGTCATATAGTTTCCAAAAGATGCCAGCCTTTTCTCCCCTTTTTAAAAAGATAAAGTTTATTTTTTAATGCAGTTTTAGGTTCATAGCAAAACTGAGTGGAAAGTACAGAGGGTTCCCATACATTTTCTGCCTTCACATACACAACCTCTCCAGTATTGACAGTGGTACTTTTACTACAATCCATGAACCTACATCATCATCCAGACTTCATAGTTTACATTGGTATTCACTTCATGGGTTTCAACAGATGTATAATGATACATATTCACTATTATAGTACCATATGGAATTGTTTTGCTGCCCTCAAAATCTTGCTCTGCCTATTCAACCCTCCTTTCCTCTAACCCCTGCCAACCACTAATCTTTTTTTTTTTTTTAAAGATTTTATTTATTTATTATTTGACAGAGAGAATGAGAGAGAGAGAGCACATGAGAGGGGGGAGGGTCAGAGGGAGAAGCAGACTCCCCGCTGAGCAGGGAGCCCGATGCGGGACTCGATCCCTGGACTCCGGGATCATGACCTGAGCCGAAGGCAGTCACTCAACCGACTGAGCCACCCAGGCGCCCCCAACCACTAATCTTTTTACTGTCTCCATAATTTTACCTTTTCCAGAATGCCATATAGTTGGCGTCATATAGTATGTATAACCTTTTCGCATTGGCTTCTTTCATGTAGTAATATGCATTTAAGGTCCCTTCGTGTTTTTTCATGGCTTTATGACTTATTTCTGTTTAGTGCTGAATAGTATTCCACTGTTTGGATGTACAGTTTATCCACCTACTGAGGGACATCTTGATTGCTTCCAAGTTTTGGCAATTATGAATAAAGCTGCTATAAATATCTGTGTGCATGTTTTTTTGTGGACATAAGTTTTCAGCTCCTTTGGGTAAATACTATGGAATGCAGTTGTGTGATCATGTGGTAAGAGTATGTTTAGTTTTGAAACTACCCAACTGTCTTCCTTTTTTTTTTTTTTTTAAGATTTTATTTATTTATTTGACAGAGAGAGACACAGCGAGAGAGGGGACACAAGCAGGGGGAGTGGGAGAGGGTGGAGCAGGGAGCCCGATGTGGGGCTCGATCCCAGGACCCTGGGATCATGACCTGAGCTGAAGGCAGATGCTTAACCACTGAGCCACCCAGGCGCCCCTACCCAACTGTCCTCCTAAGTGGCTATACCATTTTGCATTCTCAGCACCAGTGAATGAAAAATTTCTGTTGCTCTACATACTCATCAGCATTTAGTGTTGTTCATGTTTTAGATTTTGGCCATTCTGATAGGTGTATCGTGGTATCTTGTTTTAATTTGCAATTTCCTAATGACATACGATGTTGAACATCTTCTTCATTTACTTACTGCCATTTTCTGTTCATGTCCTTTGCCCATTTTTAAAATTGGGTTGTTTCTTTTCTTATTTATTTCAGGGTTCTTCATATATTTTAACTAACAGTTCTTTATCAGATGTATCTTTTGTGAATATTTTCTCCTAGTCCGTGGCTTCTCTTTTCTTGACAATGTCTTTCACAGAGCAGAAGTTTTTAATTTTAATGAAGTCCCGCTTATCAGTTATTTTTTTCATGGGTTATGCCTTTGGTGTTGTATCTAAAAAGTCATCACCATACCCAAGATCATAGATTTTCTCCTACATTATTCCAGTCCTGTTGGTTGAAAAGCGTGTCTTTGCTCCATTGTATTGTCTTTAGTCCTTTGTCAGATATCAGCAGACTATATTGGTCTGTTTCTGGGCTCTCTGTTGTCTCATTGATCTGTTTGTGTATTCTTTCACCAGTACCACATCATCTTGATTGCTGCTGTAGTTTTATAATAATTCTTCAAGTTGGAAAATGTCAGTCTTCTGGTTTACTCTTCTCCTTTAATATTGTGTTGATTGTTCTAGATCTTTTACCTCTTCATATAAACTTGAGAATTAGTTTGTTGATATCCATAAAATAACTTGTGGGGATTTTGATTGGGATTGTATTGAATCTTTAGATCGAGTAGGGAAGAACTGACACTGTGACAATATTGAATGTTCCTATCCATGAACATGGAATATCTCTCCAATTACAGTGTTTTCTAATCTTTGCTAATCTTTCATCAGAGTTTTGCAGTTTTTCTCATATAGATCTTACACATATTTTGGTAACTTTATACCTAAATATTTAATTTTTGGAGATCCTAATGTAAATAGTAATGTATTCTTAAATTCCACTTGTTCATTGCTGGCGTATATGAATGCAAATGACTTTTGTATATTAACTCTGTGTTCTGCAACCTTGTTGTAATTGTGTATTAGTTCCAGAAGTTCTTTTTGGTCAGGTTTTGTTTGTTTTTTTGTTTACATAGATGATCATGTCATCTGAAATCAAAGACCATTGCATTTCTTTTTTCCCCATTGTATACCTTTTATTTCCTTTTTGTCTTACTGTATTATCTAGGACTTCCACTACCACGTTGAAAAACAGTAATGAGTGGGGACATTCTTGAATTGTTCCTCATCTTAGCATGAGAACTCCTCAAGTTTTTTACCATTAAGTATGATGTTAGGTGTAGGTTTTTTTGTAGATTCTTTTTATCAAGTTGAGGAGCTTCCCTCTATTCACCTTTCCTTTTACACTCTTCTTTTTGCATCTCTGATCTTTTTTTTTAAAGTCCCTTATCTGTAATCAACTCTAATTGATCAGAACTCTTTCTCAGAATTTTCATACTTAATGTACTTTTATGTCCATCTCCATCTTGTCTGTTCCTTGTTTCTCTCTTTTTCTTTTTTGTACATTTTATCCTGAGCTACTCTTGCTCTTCAGGAAGGCTTATAGCAGGAATATATTGGTGTCCCAGAATCTATTTATTTTTTTACTTATGTTTTGTTCCTTTTGGTTATGCTGAGGGCTTGAGTTTTATGCAATTTCATTTGCCCTTTTAATTCTTTGTATCCTATGACTTTGCTACCATCACATATTTAACTTGTTTTGTGGGTTTTCTAGAATTTTCTGTGTAGACAGTCATGCCATCTGGATCTTTTCTGACATTTATGCTTTTTATTTCTGATTGCATTATTGTACTGGCTATAACTAGTGAAATTTGTATGAAATACAAGTATGAGAATAGACATTCTGCTTTTGTTCTTGAGTACAGGGGGAAGTTTTCCATTTGACCATTAAATATGACATTAGCTATAGATGTGTGGGGGGTGCGCATGCATATGCATATATACATTCTTTATCACATTGAGAAAGTTACCTGAGAGTTTTTAATCATAAGAGGGTTTTGAATTTTTTATATGTCCTAAATACTTGTATTGAAATCATCATATAACTTACCATCTTATCTTGTTAATGTGGTGTATTATATTGAATTTTTGAATATTCAGCCAGTCTTTAATTCTGGGAAAGCCCCAACTGATCATGATATATTAGCCTTTTTATATAATCTTGGATTTGATTTGCTAATATTTTATTGAGGGTTTTTGCTCCTTTATACTTGAAGGCAATAATGTCTTTTATCAGGTGGTAGCATTAGGCTTATCCTAATAAAATGAGTCACCCTCTCTGTTTTTCAAAAGAATGTGAAAGATTGCTGTTATTTCTTCCTTAAATGTTTGATAGTATTTACTAATAAGGCCATTTGGGCCTTGAATTTGCTTTGTGGGTAAGTTTTTGTTTTTGATTTGCACTTAGAATTTTTTAGAAGTTAACTTTTTTGATGTATACCTTATAATAAAATTAACCAATTTTAAGTTTGCAGTTCATTTAGGTTCATTAGGTTTGACAAATGAATATAGGAGAACATTCGCAAACAATCATGTTTGTCTGTTTTTTTTTCTTGCGATGTGTTTGAGGGATTTTAGTATCAAGGTGATGCTGGCCTCAGTATGAGTTGGGAATGTTTCTGCCTCATCTACAGATTTGATGAGAATTGATATTACTTCTTTCATTGTACTAAATAAAATTCATCAGTGAAGCCAATTTCTTTAATAGATATGGGGTTTCTGAGGTTATCTATTTCTTGTTGGTATTCTTGTATCTTTTAAGGAATTTGTCCTTTCATCTGAGTTGTGGAATATATCAGTGTAAATTTACAATATTTCCTTATTTCCTTTAATGTCTACAGGATCTGTATTTATGTTCCTCCTTTGATATCTGAGACTGGAAATTTGTTTCTTTCCTATTTTTTTCCTTATCAGTCTGGCTGAGGTCTATCAATTTTATTAATTGTTTCAAAGATTTGGCTTTGGTTTCATGGATTTTTCATTATTGTCTTTCTCTTTTCTATTACATTAATTTTGGATCTCATCTTTATTACTCCTTCCTGTTGCTTATTTTGGGTTTAATTTGCTAATTTCCTTGTTTTTTAAAATGGAAGCTTGGATTATTGCTTTGAAGATGCATTTAATGCTGTAAGTTTCTCTCTAATTACCACTTTAGTAATATCCCATAGTATTTAATATGTTGAATTTTCACTTTCATTCAGTTCACAATATTTTCTAATTTTCCTTGTGATTTCTTTTTTGATTCACATGTTATTTAGTGATCCATTGTTTAATTTCCAAACTTTTTGGGATTTTCTATTAGATTAATTTTAGATAAATTCTGTCATCCTAGAGCATACTTTATATGATTTCAGTCCTTTAAAATTTATTGAAACCTGTTTTATGGCCCAGAATAACATTTATCTTGGTGAATGTTTGTTGTGTAGTTGGAAAGAATGTGTTCTCTTGTTGGGTAGAGTGTTCTATAAATGTCAATTAGGTTAAGTTGGCTGATAGTGTTATTCAAGTCCTCCGTATCTTTACTCTTTTCTGTCTGCTTGTTCTATGTATAACTAAGAGAGGAGTGTTGAAGTGTCCAAATATAAATTTGGGTTTGTCTGTTTCTCCTTTGAGTTGTGTCATTGTTTTTTTCCCCCAGATGTATTTTGGACCTCTGTTAGACAAGGGCAGATGCATTTAGGATTGTTACATTCTTTTGATAAATTGACCCCTTTATCATTATGAGATAACTTCCTTGATCTCTGATAACATTCTTAGCTCTAAAATCTCCTTTGTCTAATATTAATACAGATTTTCTTTGATTTTTAGATTTCCTTTGATTAGTCATTTACGGTATATATTTTTTTCCTGTCCTTTTACCTTTTTTTTTTTTTTTTTTTTTTTACTGTCCGAAGTATTTGTTAGTTGTTTATTTATTAAGACAAACTATTCCATAACCCAATATTTATTTCATAGTTCAGGAACACAGGTCAGTGACAAACTTCAGTGGAACTCAACCTAAAGAAATTCTTTACATTCCAAAATCACTTTGCACTCTGAAAGATACCAGCCTTCTTCATCTCCTCAAAATCTTTCATGGAATCATAATTTCTGTAGAAATCTGCATATGCCTTCTTTCTTGGTTCGGCCACAGCAAACTGATAGAAAGCTGCAACCCCCAGGGATACAGCGAACGCTCCAACAATATGAAATTGCAGACGCTTGGCCAGAAGGCCTCACATCTGAGGTTTCATCAAAGCACTGGAAGTCATTGTGGTTATTCTCCTCAACACCAACTTCAAATCTAACGTCCTTCCCAACTGATACAGAAACGGACCTGTCCTTTTACTCTTAACCAGTGTGTCTTTGTGTTAAAAGTGGGTTTCTTTTAGATAGCATATAGTTATCCAATTTCACAGTTTCTGCTTTTTAATTGGAGAATTTTGACTACCTATATTTAGTTAATTACTAATATGTTTGGTTTTAAATATACCATCTTACTGCTTTTTATTTGTCCCATCTGCTCTTTGTTTCCTTTTTACTCTTTTTCTGTCTTTTTTGGGATTCATTGAGTTTTTCAGTGAATCCATTTTCATCTTTACTATTGGCTTATTAGACTTCATTTGCTTAATTTATTTTTCTTATGGTTTGTTGTAGGGTTTACAGTTTGTGTCTTGAACTTGTCATAGCGTGTCTTAAAATAATAAGATACTGCTTCATGTATATGGGAAGAAAGACCTTAAATCTGTGTACTTGTGCTTCCCTCCTCCCTTCCTTGGTGCTATTGTTGTCTCACATTTTATTTTTACAAAGGCTATGATATATTGTTACTGTTTTTACTTTAATCAATCACATGTTTGTGTGTATATAACATTACTTCAGAAGCTGTTTATTGGTTTTTAAAAAAATTTTATGTGATAAAATACATATAACATAAAATTTACCATATTAATCATTTTTGAGTATACAGTGCAGTAGTGTTAAGCATATTCACGTAGTTGTGCAACCAGTCTTGAGCACTTTTTTGTATCCACTAAACAATTCCTCATTTCCCCTAGAGGGAGAAGGAACAACCATTCTACTTTCTGTTTCTATGAATTTGAAACTCAGAGACCTCACGTAAGCGGAATCGTAAAGTATTTGTCTTTTTGTGACTGACTTATTTCACTTAGAGTAATGTGCTCAGGGTTCATCTGTGTTTTAGCATGTACAAGAATTTCCTTCCTTTTTAGGGCTGAGTAATACTTCATTTCATGTTTATGTCATATTTAGCAGTTGTTCCTTCAGTGGACACTTGAGTTACTTTCACTTTTTGGCTATTGTGAATAATGCCGTATGAACATGAATGTACAAATATCTCCTTTTTATTTTGAAATTCTTTTAATTCTTTTGATAGTATACCCCAAAGTGGTCTTGCTTACTCATATGGTAATTCTATTTTTGATTTGTTGAGGAAGCACCATTTAGTTTTCCATAGCCAGTACACCATTTTACATTCCCACTAGCAATGTACAAGGATTCCAATTTCTTTACAGCCTTGTTATGATAGTAGTCATTCTGATAGGTGTGAGGTGGTATCTCATTGGTTTTGATTTTCATTTTCCTGGTAATTAGTGATGCTGAGTATCTCATAGTCTTTTTGGCCATTAGTATATCTTCTTGGAGAAGTGTCTATTCAGGTCCTTTGCCCATTTTGAGTCAGGTTATTCGTTCTTTTAAGTTTTAGGGATTTTTTTTATATATTCTGGATTTTAATCCCTTATTGGATATGTGATTTGCAAATATTTTCTCCCATTTCACAGGTTGCCTTTTCACTCTGTTGATTATACTTTTTGATGCACAGGAGTTTTGAAATTTGATGTAGTCTAATTTATCTATTTTTACTTTTGTTGCCTATGCTTTTGGGATCATATCTAAGAAATCATTGCCAAGTGGAGGGTCACGAAGCTTTTCCTTTATGTTTTTTTCTAAGAACTTTACAGTTCTAGCTCTTATGTTCAGGTCTTTGCTCCATTTTGAATTGATTTTTATAATATGGTGTACAGTAAGGTCCATCTTCATTCTTTTGCATGTGGATATCCATTTTTCCCAACACCATTTGTGGAGAAGATTGTCCTTTGAATGATTTTGGCACCCTTGTCAAAAATCATTTGACCATATATGTGAGGGTTTATTTCTGGGCTCTCTATTCCATTGGTCTGTCCATATGCCAGCACTACATTGTTTTGATTACTATAGCTGTGTAGGAAATGTTGAAATTAGGAAGGGTGAACCCTCCAATGTTGTTGTTTTTCAAAATTGTTTTCGCTCTTTGGGGACCCTTGAGATTTCACATGAATTTTAGGATGGGGTTTTTTTGTTGTTTTTTTACAAAAAGTGCTGTTGGGATTTTGTGGGGATTACCATGAATCTGTAGATTGGTCTGGGTAGTATTGACATATTAACAATAGTAAGTCTTGCAGTCCATGAGCACAGGATAGCTTTCCATTTTATTTGTGGCTTGTTTAAAATTTCACTCAGCAGAATTTTGTACTTCTCAGGTAGTCAGTCGTATTTAAAAAATTATAACATGGGAAAAATTATTTTATATATACCCTTTTACCATTTTTCTCTTCATTAATCTGCATTCCTTCATTAGATCTAAGTTTACTTCTGGTTTTATTTTTCTTTTGTCTGAGGAACTTTAACATTTCTTATAGTAGAGGTCTGAGAACTTGCCAAATGCAGAGTCCTGGGAGCCAAGTAAATGAAGTATATCAAGAAGGAGGAAATGCTCAATCTTACTGATAGGTCCAGAAATGTAAGCAGTAAGAATTGGCTATTGGAGTTAATAACTTGTAATATGATGTCTGTTTTAATGAAAAGAAATGATTAGACAAAGGGAATGAAACTCTGTTCAGACATCCATTGACTAAATGCACATTCTCATGGATCCAGCAGTTCTAGGAATTTGATCAGAAGAGGTAATGACTTAATGTGGGCATGAAGGTTTCTTTGTAGTGGTGTATAAAGTAATAAAAAGTTTAATGTCCATTACTTCCTGTGTTGAGTAAGTAAATAATGAGATGAAGCAAACTGGTAAAACCATTAAAAATGAAAATGTGGGTCGTCAGTAACCTAACACATGCATGACACATGGAAAAAGCAGTGATTCAAGGGCATGTTTCAAACAATTTTTTCACATGTAGTTTTCAGTCTGTATACCAAAATGCAAATGATATTTGTCTTTGGGCAGTACTTTGGTTGATTTTTTTGTTTTTTAATATGACTTGGATATTTTCTTTTGTGAAGTGCCTATACAAATGTTTTACTCCTTTTTTGGTTGGGTGTATGTGTGTGTGTTTTCCTTATTGATTTGAAGTGTTGTTTTTGTTTTTGTTTTCTCCTTAATGTTCCAGATGTATTATCAATCTCTCAGTCTGTGGATTGCCTTTTTTTTCTTTTAAATTTAATTCTTTAAAAAAATTGAAAGGTATTTTACATATCATTAAATGCAGCTATTTCAGTAGTATGCAGTTCAGTGTTGCACCACCAGCATAAATCAGTTTTAGAACATTTTAATCACTTTTTCAGTCTCTTAATAATGCTTTCAGTGAACAGAAACTATTTTAATAGAATTCATCATATTTTTCTTTCTCATTAGTAGTTCCGTCCTGTTTAAGAAAGCTTGCCTATTCCAAGATTATGTTCTATGGTTTCTTCTAAAAGAGAAGAATTATTATTTTACCATTACATTCAGATCTGCAATCTATCTAGAATGGATTTTTTTCCCCCCTTGGTGAGAGAAGAGGGCCTTGGTTTTCAGTCAGGTTGAGACATAATGTGGGATCTGAGTTTGGATGCTATTTTGTTCTGTTGATCAGTTTGTCTACCTTTGTCTCTACATAGCACTATTTTAGTTACTATAGCTGTATAATAGATCTTGATATCTCATAGTGTAAATTCTCCAGCTTAGTCCTTCCAGGCTGCCTTGTTTTTTTATATTTTCATATGAATTTTAAAATCAGCTCTATTTATTTATTTATTTATTTATTTATTTATTTATTTATTTATTTAAATGTTTTATTTATTCATGACAATCAGAGAGAGAGAGATAGAGAAAGGCAGCGGCAGAGGGAGAAGCAGGCTCCCCGCTGAGCAGGGAGCCCAATGCGGGACTCGATCCCAGGACCCTGGGATCGTGACCTGAGCCAAAGGCAGAGGCTTAACCATCTGAGCCACCCAGGCGCCCCAAAATCAGCTCAATTTTTCGGAGGGGGGAAAATGACTGCTGGGATTTTGACTGGCATTGTGTTGAATTCATCATCTCGTACTCTTTCAAGTTTTTGGTGGGTTTAGTTTTCTTTAAACAGTATAATCTCTAATTGGTGCTCAATAAGTGGTAGCTACTCTTCTTACAAATGTAATTCATTGCTTTGTAATTTCTTCAGGTAGGTTTTGTTTTATGTTTGAATCTTAGATTAGTCTGCCAAGTTATACTTAAACACAACAATATAAGAAGTGATTGTAATGCAGTATGGTATTTCTCTGGCTTTGGCTGACATCATTGATAGATGCTTTAATTTTTTTTTTTAAATGATTAATAATGGAAGCAAAAAAGTAAAAATGTTCTTCTGGTTTAAACGCCCCCCCCCCCACCACTGAGCAGTGATATGTTGTAGGTGCTTTGCACATGTTATTTCTCTGTTCCTACAACATAGACAGTGTTATCCCTGCCCTATACAAGAGGAAACTGAATCCAAGAGAGAGAACTCACGTAACTTACAGGAAATCAGATAGTTTGTCATTGTCAGAGCGCAGAGTTTGCAGTGGGGGCACTGGGTCTCTTCAGGCCTGCTCTTTACACTTCAGCTGACTGACTCCCTCTGTGGTGCCATGACTCCGTGTCTTTTGACCATTCTTCTACTAACTTCTTTAAAAGCACCTTGTTTTTCTGGCTTCCTTTAGTGAATATGAAACATTTTACAAGTTTTACTTTTGTAGTTCCCTTCGAAGTGTTAATAAGCGCCAGGAAGCATGGAAGTGCACATTTTGCCACTCCCCTGTTTGCTTTCTCAGGGAGACTCCAGCAGACTTTTATCCATCCTTCTGTTGGACCTTTTTAAACAGTCAAATAATCAATGATGTGTTCTTCTTTTATTTAGGTAAATGAATACTTGGGTGATAAAGATGACTGCTTTTCTGAAAATAGATTTTTGTTTCTTTTTTTTTTTTTAAGATTTTATTTATTTATTTGAGAGAGAGAATGAGACAGAGAGAGCACAAGATGGGGGAGGGTCAGAGGGAGAAGCAGACTCCCTGCCGAGCAGGGAGCCTGATGCGGGACTCTATCCAGGGACTCCAGGATCATGACCTAAGCCGAAGGCAGTCGCTTAACCAACTGAGAGCCACCCAGGCACCCCGATTTTTGTTTCTTAACCATTTTTTGTGAGGGCCAGAAATTGTGTTGCATGGTGTTTTTTTTCCCCCACATTTTGAATCCTTGCTCATTGTAGACAATTTGGAAAATATGGGAAAGGAGTAAGCAGAAACAAAATTACTATATTTGTCATTACAATTCATAGGAAGATTATAATAACTTTAGCTAAGGTTCATGTCAACAAATATCTATTATACTTCTGTACTTCAGTAGTGTGTGAGGAATTATCCTAAGTGGTTAAAAATACAGAATGAATAACACAGCCAAGCATTTCTGCCCTTCGGAGGTTAAATTTGACTAAGGGAGCCCTTATAAGTGCCAGGATTCTCTTTTAAATTTTCTTACTCCCTCATCAAGGAGGCCTGTTTCCACTTCAGTTTTCTGGATGAGGAAGCAGGCATGGAGAGGTTGAATGATATGCAGCAGGATCTGACTCCTGCCTTAACTTTCAGGGACTAGTTTCTCTTTCTTTAGCCTAGAGCATATGTATCTAGGGTCTTGGCATAGAGTTTTTACTTTTTAAGTTTAATTTTAAAATCACTGTTCCTTACTATTAAAAAGAGATGTGCCTTTTAAGCAAATAGAAAATAAAATATACAGAGATAATATTGTTAGCATTTTAACACACCTTTTCTAGATATTGTTCTAAATAAATACTTTAACAGATTAAATTTTATTCATAAAGATGGAATCATACAGATGTATTTTGAAACCTCCATGTTTTTAAATTTAAAATATACTTTAGACCTTCTTTCATGTCATACTCTTCTAAGATAGTTTTCCCCTAACTTTAGACAGGTGAGTATAACCTTCACAGTTTTTGACATATCTGCATACCATTTTTCTTTTTATCTGCTGCACATGTTTAAAATATCTGCTTTCTTTTAAAGATTTAGAAAAGGGGACTGTATCACTGCATGACTAGAAAATCAAAGGCACTTGCTGAGACTATATGAAATTCTAGCCAGATACTGTTTGTTACAGTAAACTGAATAGGAGGCCAGCTCCTTTTGTTAAAAACAGACAATTGAAAGTATTAAAGAGATGTAAAAATATCTTTTGATATAATTAGAAGAATCGGAAGAAAGCTGAAAATTCAGGTGGTAACTTTTGCAGCATGGGATTCATTGTACTTTAATACCTTTTTTTTAAAGGATTTTATTTATTTATTTGACAGAGACATAGCAGCGAGAGAGGGAACACAAGCAGGGGGAGTGGGAGAAGGAGAAGCAGGCTTCCCGCAGAGCAGGGAGCCCGATGTGGGGCTCGATCCCAGGACCCTGAGATCATGACCTGAGCTGAAGGCAGTCGCTTAACCAACTGAGCCACCCAGGCGCCCCTCAGCTAGCAAACTTTTTTTTTTGTTTGTTTAAAGATTTTATTTATTTATTTGATAGAGAGATAGCGAGAGCAGGAACACAAGCAGGGGGAGTGGGAGAGGGAGAAGCAGGCTCCTGGCCAAGCAGGGAGCCCGATGCAGGGCTCGATCCAGGACCCTGGGATCATGACCTGAGCCGAAGGCAGACGCTTAACGACTGAGCCACCCAGGCGCCCCTGTACTTTAACACCTTAACCGGGGGTTTTCAGTGTTAAGTATTTTCACAGCAAGAAATAAAATTTATGTTTGGAACAACAACAAAAAATTTACATTTAGATCTAGTACATGTGAGCATGTGTTTTTGTGTGTAATTTATATATATATATACACACACACGTATTTATGTATATGTTTTATATATGTATCTGTGTGTGTAGAACATAACATACACTCCTATAATCAACCCAATGTATACTGTGTTCCATTGTGAAATTTAAGACAGCATGGGAGTGGGTGCCTGGGTGGCTCAGTCACTTGAGTGTCTAACTCTTGATTTTGGCTCAGGTCGTGATCTCGGGGTCATGAGATCCAATCCTGTGTCGGGCTCTGTGTTTGACTTGACTGCTTAACGGGGAGTCTGCTTGAGATTCTCTCCCTCTCTCTCTGCCCCCCCACTTATGCTCGTGCTCTCTCTCAAATAAATAAATAAATCTTTGGGGAAAAAAAGAAATCTAAGACAGCATGGATTGTAAGATATGCTATTATTTTACATAGCATTAAGAAAAAATCCTGCCATTTTTAATTGCAAGATGGCCATTGATTATAAGAAATATCTCAATTTCAGAGATTAAAATGTAAAAAAAGTATGTTAGAATTGATGAAATAGAGGATGTGCACTGTGTTCTTTTCTATTTCATCTTTTTTAAAAAAAATGCTGGTTATCCATTAAATTAATAATATAAACCACAAAATTGATATTATAAACCACAATGGGTTGCAAACTACAATTTGAAAAACATAATGAATCCTGACTCCTCTACTTTGCATAAAGATTATTATAGATGAATTTTAGATGTAAGTGTTAGAAGGTAAAGTAAAAACTTCTAGGCTACTACATGGGAGAATATATTTATGACTTTAGGAGAAGAAATATTTCTTAAACAGGACATAGAAATCACAAATTATAATAAAGGAAACAATGGATAAATTACACTTCATTAAAATTAATTGCTTCTCTTTATCAAAGACACCATTAAAAGAATGAAAAGTTAAACCCCAGATTAAGAGAAGACCTTTGCAATAAACACGTTTGAAAAACGACTGTAGAATATATAAAGAATTTCTAGATACCAGTAAGAAAAGACTAAAAAATAGTCAAAAGCTTTTTTAAAAAAACTTTTATTTGCTTTTATTTTTTATTTATTTTTTTTTAAAGATTTTATTTATTTATTTGAGAGAGAGAATGAGACAGAGAGAGAGAGCATGAGATGGAGGATCAGAGGGAGAAGCAGACTCCCTGCTGAGCAGGGAGCCTGATGCGGGACTCGATCCCAGGACTCCAGGATCATGACCTGAGCGGAAGGCAGTCGCTTAACCAACTGAGCCACCCAGGCGCCCTGCTTTTATTTTATACCATATCTATTCTTGGGCCATAAGTTTTTGTTTTCTTCAGTTTATTTTGGGATATCTTTTTCTTCTGTGCAGCCTACCTCTTCTGACTTAGGAACAGTTTGCTGCTTTTCAGTAAAGATCATCTCAGTGTGGCAGGGGGGTTCCACAAGTGGATTAATCTGACCATGAGCTCTGTAAGTTCTGTGCCACAGCTTGGAGGCTTTGTTTATCTGGATGTGCTCAATGACCAGAGAACGTACGTCTAAACCCTTTAGCTCAGCATTACTCCCTGCATTTTTAAGCATGTGTGGTAAAAATTCAGTACTCTTGGGCCACCAGCCCTATATCCAGCCCCCCTGTTTGGCCTGGGCACACCTAATGTCGGTAGCGATGGAGTGGCACACATTGTTTCTGTCAAGTTCATCCTTACGATACTTGGTGGCTTTTTGGTGGATGTGCATACCTTTGATGGCCTGGGCAGTTTCACAGGTCTTTTTAAAGTGAACGTGAAGATTTGAATCTCTTTTTTTTTTTTTTTTTAAAGATTTTATTTATTTATTTGACAGAGAGCGAGAGAGGGAACACAAGCAGGGGGAGTGGGAGAGGGAGAAGCAGGCTTCCCGCTGAGCAGGGAGCCTGACGCGGGACTCAATCCCAGGACCCTGGGATCATGACCTGAGCTGAAGGCAGACGCTTAATGACTGAGCCACCCAGGCGCCCCAAGATTTGAATCTCTTGATTTGCACCTCTTGATTTGCATGCTTTTGTGGGGTTTTGGGGTCAAGTGAATAGTGAACCATTTTCACAGATCAGGTTAGGCCACTTATGGAAAGAGCTGGTACAAAGCTTTAAAGTGTCACTTTACAAAAGAAGATATCCAAATGACTGATCAATTTGTGAAAAGGTGTTCAACATCATTAGTCATCAGGAAAATGGAGATTAAACTACAGAGAGATACTACTATACACCCAACAGAATGTTTAAAATTAAGCAATAACACCAAACAGAAAACCCAACCAAGCAAAAAAATACACTCCATACCTGCTAAAGAACAACTAGAACTCACATACACTGCTGGTGGGAGTGATTATTAGAAAGAATTACTTTGGAAAAGTTGGAAATGTATATACTTTATGACCTAGCTATTCACCCCTGCTGTAGACCCGATAGAAATATATACCCATGTACACCAACAGACATGGCAGAATTATTTTAAATGCCAAAAGGGGAAGTGTTCATTAGCAGTAAAACGAATAAATAATTTTTGAAATCATATGTAGCAGTAACAGAACTGCCGCTGAATTTAAGAATCTCAAATCATAATTTAAGCAAAAGAAGCCAGACTCAAAGAGTATATATGATATGAATCTGTTTATTTAAAGTTCAAAAATAAATCTATGCCTCTATGGTGATATTAAAAAAATAGTGGTTACCTTTGGGCATTAATGACTGAGAGGTAATATGAAGGAAGTGATATGAGGGAAGTATTTGGGACCCTGGTGATGTTCTTTATGTTGGTCTGAGTACTAGTTACACTTGAGAATTAAGCCCTTTACTATATTATACTTCAGTAGAAATGTTTTAAAAAGAACTAAAAATTTCTCATAATATTTTAAAAAGACACTCTGTTGTTGGACGTTCACATTGTTTTCTGTTTTTCCATGTTATAATGTTGCAGCTACTATTTTATATAGGTCTACAATTCCTTAGGATAAATTGCTATAAGTTAAATTATGTCCAGTGTTATGTAGTACTTTTTGAAGTTATATATTGATAAATATTCTCTGAAAAGTAACAATTTATAATCTTACCAGAGAGCCCAGTTCCTATATAGTATATAGAAATAAAAGTTGCTGATATTTGGTAGGTGAAAAATTGCATCTCTTCTTTTGTTGTATGTGTTCATTTTTAATGGCCATGTAAATTTCTTGTTTAGAAATATCTGTACTTACTCTTTGCTTATTTGCCTATTAAGAAATTAGTTTTGGTTTCCTGATTTATTAGAAATCTTTATATAGGGATTCCTGGGTGGCTCAGTCGGTTAAGCATCTGCCTTCGGCCTAGGTCATGATCCCAAAGTCTTGGGATCAAGTCCCGCATCCTCCCTCTGCCTCTGCTGCTCCCCCTGCTCGTGCTCTCTCTCTGTCAAATAAATGAATAAAATCTTTAAAAAAAAGAGAAATCTTTATATAGTAAGTTATTTATCATACATTATAATATTCCTCCAGTGTATTTGTTTCCTGTATTGATTGTGAACATTCATGAGTTTGAATTTTTTCATCTAATCAAATCTACATTTATTTCTATGTTTGGTATCATGTTTAGACAGCCTTTCCCCTCTTCCATAAATTTTTAAAAACTCCTGTGTGCTTGCTTTTAGTAGTTTTATGGTTACAGTTTTTCACACTTGATTCTTTTTATCCATAGTATATATTGGAATCTAATATGAGGTAGCATTTTAGTTTTTATTTTAAATACTTTTTTTTTTAGTTATCCCTTTCTCACCAGTTCAAAGCTCTAACTTTATCGTATACAAATTCGTAAGTATAAGTGAATCGGTTTCTGGACTTCCTATTTTGTTTCATTGATCTTGGCTTTGCCAATTAAAAGCACTACACTGCTTTAATTATTGTAGCTTAGAAATATTTTTAGTATCTAATATAAGCATTCTCCTCTTTTAAAAAATAATTGGTGGTGAAGAAGGGAAGAAAAATTTTACCCTATATTCATTTTTCCAGATACTTCAGTATGATACTGTACCTAGCTAGACATTTGAATGGAACTTGCAGGTTAGATAAACTGAAACAAAACTTTCTACTATATATAGAAATCATGTAGCAGTGATTTCAAACTCCCAGTGAATTTACATTTTTAATTAATTTTTATTTTAATTATATTATGGAAAGAAAACAACTGGTTTGTTCCTATGTTTTGATATTTGTGTGGAGGGACAAGAAGGTTTTTGATTGAGCTGTGTTTAATGGTGGCTGGAGTTGTTGTTTTAAAAAGTCATCTTTGCATAGCTGTATTTGTGGCTCTCTTCCTTCTGAGTTGTAAGAATAGTAGGAGAGAAGGGACTGCTTTTTTGGACAAGCTTGTCGCGTCTTTTTCCAAATGAATGTTTCTGCCTCTTCAGTGATCTCATTTCCCAGCAATGTGTTGGTAAGATTTAGGTTTAAGGGGGAAGCATTTTAGGCTACATTAGGGGCCTGGGTGGAATTAACCGTAACAACACAAAGGTGTTTGGTTTGTTTGTGCCAGTCATTGTTCTGTTTATCTTTGGAATTTATGATATATAGTGACTGGTAAACTAGACTTCCATATTTCTGCTTGGCCTGATCTTAAATATACAATAATCTTTTCCTGATTTCTAACTGTATTTCAGATTTCGTCTGTGGCCCAGGATGCTCTATCAGGTTTTTTTTTTTTTTTAATGTCCCATTAAAGTCTTTTGTTTTTTTATTTGGTCTACTTGATCTGTCAAAGACAAAAAGGTGTTTTAAAATTAGAAAAAAAAAATTGTAACTTTTTTCCTTGATGTATTTTGTGGAATTTTATATTCAGTATTAAGAGTTCACATTAACCTCTTCATAAATTATGGCTTTTAGAGATTTTAAAAACTCCTTGTCACTCAGTGATCTGACTTGAATATTGTTCTCCTTGTGCAATAAAGACTTTTGCTTTCCTTTAATTTGAATTTTCCTGTTCTGTTTTTGCTCATTCCTTTTATTTACCCTTTGTGATTTTTGTTATGCTTACCATTGTGGGCAGGGGAATGCCCAGATTCAATTTCATTTTATTAAAATTTGCTGGTTGCAGCCCATTAAATTAATTTCATAGGCTACAACCAGCAGTTGGAAAACACCTGAGATGTGTCTTTCTGTATGGAAAGTACATTGATTTCTGAGTAGAACAGACCTAGATCTGAGTCCTACATCTCTCATTTACTAACTGTGTGACTCTTAATCACTTAATTCTCTGTTCCTCAGTTTTTTTCTGTAAAATTGCAGTATATACATTCATATTTTTTTCTGAAAATTAAAAGACAGTGAATGAAACAAGCCTAGGTTAGAGACCCAATAAAGTTAACTAGGAGCATTTTACGTTATATACCTGTCATTCTTAATGCCTTAAATCCCCAAATTTTAAAACATTGGAGAAAATGGCAGCATGTTCCCATGTTTTCCAGATCCTTTGTAGGGTGGTTTTTTTTTTTTGCTTCCTGTCAAGAGTAAAGATTCTTTTTGTATGAAAATCTTACTTTTTTTTTTTAAAGATTTTATTTATTTATGTGATAGAGCGAGAGAGCACAAGCAGGGGGAACAGTAGAGGGAGAGGGAGAAGCAGGTTCCCCGCCAAGCAGGGAGCACGATGTGGGGCTCGATCCCAGGACCCAGGGATCATGACCTGAGCCAAAGGCAGACGCTTAACCATCTGAGCCACCCAGGTGCCCCGAAAATCTTACATTGTTATAAGCATTTCTCATCATGAAACTCATAGTGCAGAGTTTGCAGCTTTTTTAAAGTAGGAAATTTATTCCTCTTATATAACTCTTCAAGTAGAGAATTTTCCAAGTGAAATATATTCTGTTGGTGGCACCTACTGGCAAAGATAAATCACTGCTTAGAGCTTACTGTACCTATACACAGACTCACCTCATATAGTAAGTAGTCTGGGAAAGATGATGGGGAATAGGAGAGGAATATATTGTGTTTACCAAAGTGGTCATTTCCTTTGTCTCCCAGAAGCATTGGTCCAGTGAAGTGGGAGGAGGAAGGACTTAGGCTATGCATTGCCTGTGGATTGCCTTAGTCTGGTGTTTGCCAGTATGTGCTGAGCTATTGTTAAAATTAGGTATTATTATAAAAGGGAGGTGTCCCTGTCCAACAAACTTGGGAAAGCTAGGTTAAACTATCTTAACCGGCTGTCAATTATGAGACATTTCTGAGCCTTCAGTATCTTAATGAAGTGTGTTTTAACTTCGGGGGTGGGGAGGGAGAGTGCCAGGTGCTTTTGTAGCATATGGCATTTGTCAAACTTTATTAGACCCTGGGGCCCCCTTTTTTTTTGTCTGAGCATCGAGATATCACCTGGAAGTGACCACTTTGATAAACACAATATATTCCTCTCCTATTCTCCATCATCTTTCCCAGTCTTACTTACTGTATGAGGTGAGTCTTTGTGTGGGTACCATAAGCTCTCAGCAGTGACACTCGTGGGAAATGATTCTCTGAACAGTATAGCTTGAGAGCAGCGTTTTCCCTCTGGCATCTTCTCTTGAAGGCTTTATAAGAGAAGGAACAGGCATTGGATTCTTGTAGTATTTGGTAGTTCTGAAATACCACATATTGGGATGGAGTCTGTTGTGATGGTATCAGTGCAGTTTCCTTACTTAGGCTGGTGCTACTACATAGACCACATCATTTTGCCATTGCGGTCTTTTTAATGCAGAGACATAGGCGTGTATATACACTAACTTTTGTATATGACTTAAAGGTATTTGTAGCCCTTATCCACACCCCCAGGCCATCTCTAGCAAAGAACTCCGGATTCAGATTTTCCCCAGTATGAATTTAATGGCAAGTGGATCTTACACCAGAACTTAGATATCTACATATTCCATGAATTACTTGGTGATGGTGATATCAGACTCCATTTGAAGAAATCACGTACTGTCACAGGGGCCAAAGGAAAGACGCCTGAAGAGAAAGAAAGGCCAGGCTTTAAATGGCAATTCATTAAGTACAGCTTCCCAAACAGGCCACCCCCTTAGAGCAGTGGCTCTCAAGTATTGCTGCTGGTACCTTCCCCCCTTGCTTCTGGCATCCAGCACACAGAGGCCAGGGATGCTGTGAACCGTCCTATAGTGCACATGATGGGTCCCCCAAAACACAGAATTATCTGACCCAAAATGTCAATAGTCCTCAAGTTGATAAGCCCTCAAGTCTAGCTGCTGCTTCCTAGATTGAGTCTTTCATTGGAAGTAGTATCAGAATAGGAAGGTCTGCATTTTTATTTACATGTAATGCTGCTTGGTAGATGTAGGAAGAAAGTGATGGTGATGAGAAGGGTAGGAAGTGAATAAGTCAGGTTTGTATTTCAAAGAACTTTCCTTTCCCAGAAGTGTTGAAGACTTAATGAGGGTTTCGGCTTTCAGATTGGTTTAACTCATAAAGTTTCATCTGAGAGTATGGAGGTAGGAAAACACCTTTCTTTTCTTCTGGCAGACTCATTGTTCTTTCTTACCTCACCCTTGAACCTGCGACCTTGTGTCTATTTTAATATTTAAGGAGTAAAAGTCAAAGTGATTAAGAAAAATTTTGGCTCTTACAAGAGAATTTTCTATTCATGCCATCCCTCCTTATCCTCACAGTCCCATGTTGTAGGCTGACAAAGATGGGGAATAGGAGAGGAATATATTATACTTAGCAAAAGTGGGTATTTCCTTGATCTCTCAGAAATATTTGCCCAGTAAAGTGGGAGGAGGAAGGGATTATGCCATGCTAGTGTCCTAGTCCAGTGTTTGCCAGTATGTGCTGAACTATTACTAAGAGATATAGAAGGGGGATGTCCATGTCCAACAAACTTGGGAAAGCTGGATTAAACTAATTTAACATGATTTAATTATAGGACATTACAGAGCCTTTAGTATCTTAATGAGATATTTTGTGACTGTACGTGTGTGAGAGAGAGAGGGAGAGGGAGAAAAGGGGGTGAGGTTGGGAGGAGAGAGCATGCACAGGAGCATACAGCATTTGTCAAACTTAATTAGACCCTGGGACCCTTTTCGCTCTGAGCATCTCTTGTGTCACCTGGAATACTCCTTGGAAATGCTCCTTTGATCAGTGTAGCTTGAGAGCAGCATTGTCCCTTTGGCAGCTTCTCCTGAGGGCTTTATGAGAGAAGTTGAAAAGATATGTATGATGGGGGAGCTATTCTAGCCACCCTAGGGCTTTATTAAATATATTTTTATTAAAGTGTATATCTTTATTCACTTTTATCAGGCCTTAAGAGAATAGTTGCTATTTTTATCAGAGGGGTTGTTTCTTTCTCAGCTATATAAATAAACACCATTTCTCTGTTTTGGAATGAATGAAAGGAAGAATTAAACTACAAAGAGGTTGTTTCTTTTGTAGTCTGTGGGGACTTCTGACTTTTATTTCCTCCCTGAGTGAGGAAGCTATTTAGGTAGCTTAGGTCAGAATAGCTCTGGTGGGTTCAGACTCCTCCTGTATAACAAAAGTTTCTAGTTAAAAACACTACATTTATGCATCCCTCATACATTTCCTGGGGTGCCTGAAGATGGGGGCAGGGACCTCCCATCTTTCCTCTACTTTATATACTTAACTTTTCATGTTTCCAGCCATACTTTCTTCTTCTCACTCTCTTAGAACCGAGGACATTGTGACCTTGCAAAGATGGCTTTGCAACTATCAGTCAGACCCAGAAGATGATGTACCGAGTCACTGTTCCCCCTTTATTCACTCCCCTGCCAACTTTATTAATCCCAAGTCCTTCTAGATAGCAGTAAAAGGAAAATTACATGGAAAAATACTACTTTTGTTTTTCTATACTCCATCTTCTTCTTCCCATTCAGGATCATTTATCTGTCTTCACTCTAGACTTGTTTTGGCCTCTTGGACACATTGCCTTCCTCTCTAGCTCTTGGCTTTCTCATACAGGAAGCCTGGCCCTTCTGCCCCTCTCCCCCATTGCAGACCTTGGCGCTGTGGGGCTTACAAGATTTTAGTGAGGGAGCCAGTGGATTTTCTCTATACGCAGCCATCTGGAGCTATTCTCTCAAGTCTGAGGTTAGAAAAGTATGAGAAGATAGCACTTGGGGGAAAGTAGCATCTTCAAAACAGGACATAAACAGATTTTTTTGAATACCAGTTACACACCAGGCACTGTGCTAGGGAGTCTGAATCCCCACAACACTTTTATATGGTTTGTATTTGTCCAAAGATCGAACACACACACACACGCACTGATGAGTGACCAGATTGGCATTCCAACGTCTCTCTGGTTTCAAGGCCTTTGACTCTTGTACTACATCATACTGTATCCCTCATCAGAGCCAGCAATGTGACCTACAGTGCACTAGTGTTCAGTGGTATTTCTTCTGTCATTACCCACATTGGGTTTTTCAAACAGATTGTTTGAGAATACTGTATGGGTTTGAAGACTTGAAGAAAATAAAGGAAAAATAGGGAAATTTTGAGAGATAGGCTTATCCCCAAAGGCAATAAACAGAATCTTGTAAACATTCATAACTTAAACAGATCTGTAGGATCCTTTTGAATACTGCTACGGAATGTTATAAATTTTATACCCTAATGTTAGAATTTTAGGTTTGGGAAGGAATCTTAGAGGGACTTAAATTGTCATTCCTTTCAGAGCACAACTCTCCTACTTTCCCTTCTCATTAAGTTTCCATTTAGCCATTAGGTAGGAGCTTCAAAAGGGAAAATCCAATCATGTATAATCTCCAGTTAATGGGCATCTATTGAGCGACTAGGTCACCAGAAAGATTACACAGTGCCTCTTTGTGCAGTAAACACAAAAATCAAAAGCTAATGCATTCCCAAGGCAAGCCAGATTGTTACTGGCTACCAGCATCCTCCTCTTCAGGGAAAAAGTTGGGGTACCCACCATGCTTGCTAAGGGAGATTGTAAAGCCCGTCCAGAAAAACAAGGTTATCAAGGGAGGAAGGAGAAAAGCAGAGAGGGCTTCCAGAGCTTTGTCAGTCCTACTTGCTGAATGATGGTTGGGATGGATTCCTGAATAGCAGACATTCTAGTTAAATGCTTTGAGCAATCATCAAGAACTTAGTGGGTCTCTGGGCTTCTTGCCACAAGTGAAAGAGTAACAGTGACGACTGAGGTAGAGCCTCAGTCCCAGTCCCATAATTTAGCTGTTTTCTAAGCATGCCCAACCTTCATAAATAAAGACTTTATGCTTACTTTTGTCCAGCCACTAACTGTATTGATTTATGAAAGATGAGCACAACCCTCTTGACCCAAAATGGCACGTGTTAGTCACAAGCCAAATAGTTCTTGGGTTTGTGTCAATACATTCTAGTTTGGGATTTCAAAATTATATTTTGTTGTAGTTATTTAGGATTTGTAAAACTCGGCATAATTCAAATAACCTGTTTTTCCCCCCTTAGAACACTTCAGTTATGGAGGATCAAAATGAAGATGAGTCCCCAAAGAAAAATACTCTTTGGCAGGTAGGAATGACGACGCACAGATAAGATAGCAGTTGACTTACTATAGATAAGATGCTCCCTCAGCTCATGTCCTCAATAAAAACAAGAGCCAAGCATTCTCCTTTGTGCATTTTTGCTAGTTTCAGAATTCACCCTAATTTATCTTCTGTTCCTTAGGGAAGTGTCATTATGAATAGTAAAGAATTTGGGGGTTACTACAGAGATTCTGAAGTGTCTGTAGCCTAAAATACTCAGTTTATTGCCACGGGCCAAGCCAAAGGTGGTGTCCTTTGTCACCAGAATAGTACCATGCCATACCATTGTGTGCATTGGTGACTTAGTCTTGCTACCCTCACCCTTCTCCCCCATTTGTTAGTTTGCTCTTTCCTTTTAAACTCTGTTTTCTTCTCCTCTGGCTCTGTTTTAGTCTGCCTGTTTCCCTCCCTATCCCCCAGGGTTTTTCTGTTTTGTTTTTTGTTTGTTTGTTTTGCCAGTGGGGGAATGTGGACAGTGGTATGTAAAGTTTCATGATTTGATCCTTTCATCAACCATTATGGTACAAATAACTTTTCCCTTCATTAAAGACACTATTAAAAGCAAAACAAATCTTAAATAATGTTAAAATATTCTCTGGGTTCATTTTATTTGAAACAAAAGGAGTAGATTAGTTAGTAAGAATAAAGTATGCCCAACAAATTTAAGGTGGAAATGAAACAAAGCAAAACAATGCCAGGAAGATGCTTCTGGTCCCAGCAGGTGGTTAGAAGTAGAAATGGAAAATGTGCTGTAGAATTTACTATTTGGGGGAACTGTGTGCAGACTGACTTCTGTTCCTCCTTCACATTTGTTATTTTCCAATAGGAGTCTCTTCATTTACTATGGATTTTTCAATTCACAGTGGCTCTTAACACTTTGGCTTTCGGTTTTTCTTTCATAAGTTCTGCTTTCAGTCAACTAGTTATTCATATGCCAGTGCTGTAGGGAAGCTGGGTGGTTAGGAACCCTTCTGCTGTAGATGAAATAATAACCCTGTTGCTTATCAAATGAGATAATGGATATGAAAGTATTTTGTAAATTATAAAGCAGTACACAAATGCAAGTTGTTACCATCATCTTTAACCTGTTACGAAAGCAATTATTTTGACAAGTTATAATGAACAAAATATAGAAAGAAAAGAGGAAGGAAAACATACAGCTCTTTTTCTCAAGAGTAGGCACATTTAGCATTTTTGTACATATCCTTTACTCTGTCTTGTGTGTTCCCCTTCACACAAGTAACTATAATTATAATGCTGTATAAAATTGTGCATCTTGCCTTTTCTTTCTTAACATGATTTCATAAACATGTTCTCTTGTTATTAAAATCTTACTTTATAAACCTAATTTTAATGGCTCCATTATAGTACTCTATGTAGATGCATTATTATTTGCTTTAGCCAGTTGCCTGTAGTTGGGCAGTTATTTCTAATTTTTCTGTTATAACATTATGGTGAACACCCTTATACTTAAAAGTAGCAAAGTAGCAAAGATGCTCCTTATGCCAGCAGATATTCATCACAGTGAAGAATTTTCATTTTTTTCTGACCTTTCAATGTTGATTTTTAAGGTCTGTCAGAGGTCTTACTATAAGCAGCATCAAAAATTTCTGTTCAATGCTGCCCTCTGGTGGTACCCAGTGTCAGTGAGCTCTCCTTCACCCAAATGACAAGGGGAAAAAAAATGGTACTCCATGTCGTTGAGCTTTTCCTCACCCAAATGACAAGGGAAAAAACATTCCTAGAGAAGGAGGTGGTAAGATAAATGGGGTGGGAGCCGAAAGCCTTCTGACTGTACCTCTAAATGTGGACATAAATCTTGCTTCAGGCAGGTATGATATATAAGATTTTAATAAGGAAGGCCAGACTTCTATGGATATTTATGGGATGGATTCAGTCCATTCTAATTTAGGGGACATAGTGATAACAAAGCTGTTGGTTCTTTCTGTGTGGAACTTCTGAGATAAGCTCCTAATGGAATTAATGCATGTTTGTAATATAACTCTTCAGTTATCAAAATTCTCTTCTATGCTAGTCTTTTTGGTATTACACATGAAGGGGCTATCAAAGGAGTGATGGGCAGATAGCTTGGCAAATGTTTGATAAAAGCATGGAGGTAATTTTGTTTTTAAACAGATGTTATTGAGCCTTATAGCATCAGTGACAGTTGTGGCTTCAGTCTAGGCATTCCTGTTTGTTTTTTTTTTTCTGTTGCTGTTGTCAGATGCGGTGTATGTAGTTTTCATTTGTAGAACAATATACTGGTTTTGTGCAAGGACCATGTAGATTTGATGAGAAATGCACAGTTAGTATAGGAGTCTGTGGGATATCATAGGCCAACTCTATAGGATAAGGATCATTTCAGGAATATGTGGTTTACCTTGGGTGACTTTAGGAGTAGGTGATCAAAAAAAGGGAGTGAAAGTCTAAACTTTTTTGCCAGCAGTCTAGTAACCCTGGATACAATTTGGAGATGGATTCAGTTTTTAGATTGAATTGCCTTCAGGTTTCTTCATTAGATAGACCAGTGGTTTTCAAAGTGTGTTCTGTGGACCAGCAGTGTCAATACCACCTGGGAACTTGTTAGCAATGCAAATTCTCAGGCTGCATTCCAGACCAATAGAATGAGGACATCTGTGGTGGAGCCGGGCAATCTGTGAGTTAGGAAGCCCTCTTGTTACTGTGATGCACACAGGTCTGAGAACCACTGGCATAGAGGAATATAGCATTGACTTTGGTCTTTGGGGAAGTAAAACAATCATTGCTACTTGGCCAAGTTGAGCAAGTTCTCTAAGATGGTTATCTAATAGCCCCATGGTTTTAGAATAAGCTTTGGAGAATGATGACTTGAGATGCCATTTAGCTTTATAAATAGCTGTAAATTTGACACTTACTTTAGAGACTAATTTGAGAACACAGGCCCTGAAGACATTTTAAATTACTTCATGAATGAGTTAATGAAGGAATGAGTTTGACTTTAAGGTATAACTGGCATTTTAAGATTAAATGCACAGGGTGAAAAAATGTTTCCAATGAAATACTAATTAGATTTCTTTTCCTTATCAAACTAATTAATTTTTTCTTTATTTTTCTAAAATAGATAAGTAATGGAACATCATCTGTGATCGTCTCCAGAAAGAGGCCATCAGAAGGAAACTATCAAAAAGAAAAAGACTTGTGTATTAAATATTTTGACCAGTGGTCTGAATCAGATCAAGTGGAATTTGTGGAACACCTTATTTCACGAATGTGTCATTATCAGCATGGACATATTAACTCTTACCTGAAGCCCATGTTGCAGCGGGACTTTATTACTGCTTTACCAGGTAACTGTACTTGTCTTTTAAAAAGCTGACCAGTGGAAGAATGTCCAGCCCAAGGGCCTAGGTGGAGCTGAGTAGATATTTGTGAAATGCATGAGTGAGTACAGTGTGAGTTTCTTTGGAACCCATATTGTATTTTAATATATGGCACTTGAAAAGGAGTTATAATGTAGCATCTATATAGGAAATGTAGGCCGTTTCTGCGATTAATGGTGTTGGTCTTTGGTCATATTATTGTTTCATTTAATTTAATGAGTTAATGCTATGCTGATAGTTTTGATGTAGTCTATATATAATCTGTATTTTGCCTTTATAAGTAATTTTTAAAAATATGAGACAATTTTTCCTACAGTGTTTGTGTTTTAAGAAGTGTCCCAAAGTTTAGGATGTTCCTTTGTACCTGAAGTGACATTTAGGATAGGGAATGGCAAAAATATATTGGAAAAACTGATAGCATGTCTTTATTACATATTTTGAAACTTATTTCTGCATCTTCTCCCTCATTATCTCTCTCTCTCCCTCTCTCTCTTTCCCTATCTCCCTCACACCCACATACTCCTCTGGTTAAGTTTACTTTGATTAAAAAAAAAAAACGACTATTTTTTAGAATAGTTTTAGGTTTATAGTAAAATAGAATATATAGAGAATTCCCATATTTTCCATATCTTCACCCCACTCCCCATCACCATCCCATCCAGAGTGGCTCATTTGTTATATAACACATAGGCCTACATTGATACATCATTATCACCGAAAGTCCATACTTTACGTTAGGGTTCACTCTTGGTGTTGTACATTCTGTGGGTTTTGGCAAATATATAATGACATGTATGTATCGTTATAGTATCCTATAGAATGGTTTCAGTGCTCTAAAAATCCTCTGTGCCCTCCCTATTCTATCCCCCTTTGATTTTTGATCACTCATTAATTCTCTCTTTTCTCTCTCTTTATCACTCCTCTTCCTCTTCCTCTTATTCTTTTAATTTTAAATATAAATTTGACTAGGTAAGATAGATTTCACTTCTGAAGAGAATGGTAGCCAGAATGTTTTCTTTTAATACGGTCAGTGTAGTCTAGAGGTTACAACTGCCATGCCAGGGTAGACCTACAATTGGCCAGGGATAAAACAGTGCCATTGCCACCAGCCCTAACCTATCAGAGCTTCGGGACAGCTCTTCAAAGAGAAGCTCCTCTTTTAGCCTGTCTGTGATTTACAGTGCATCAGGATTCCATATTCTAAGGATTTCCATAGCAGATAGGACCGGGGCTCAGGTCTCTGGGCAGCTTCGAATTTCTAATCCTTCTTCCAAAATGTGTTCGTACAATGGGGAGTGTTTAAGGATGTTTGAGAGTTAGCTTAGAAAATTTTTACTCTCCTGTTGTTTTTATGCTTAAATGTAGTATTGTTTGCCCTATTTCATTCATTAGTATTTCTAGAAAAGAAAATAAGAACCCTCTCTTTTTAGAATTGTATAGTATTTAATTGCTAAGAGGCATCTTAGCCATCCTTAATCCTCTTTTTCATTGTATAGACTGGGAAGCCAGCGATCAGAGAAATTGCATGAAATGACAAAGATCATACATCTTGGTTATTGTGTTGATTATGTGGGTGATGGTGGGGGCTGGTTCAAAAGTTAGTGCAAAGGCTAAAATCATTATAGTTAGGATTACTCTGGAAAATTCCTTAAATTGGTCCTAAGTATAGAATACATGTTTACAACCCAGTTCAGTAATAATTACTTTTACTTAGAGAGAGAGAGAAACAGATACGGTTTTAATTGTATGAGAGGGAGGGAGGGCGAAGAGGTCGGGGAGAGGGAATTATAGGTGGGTTTAAGTAAGGTGAGTGAGCCTTTGGTGCAGCATCTCTGGTTTGTGCAGTGCCAGAACTCAGAACGCCTGGCACCCAAGTCTTTCTGTGGACTCAGGTTGCATCTCACATCAAGAAAAAGATAGGGCAATTTTTATAAAGTGGATGATTATAATTATTGTAATTGTTCCTCATAAGGGCTTTTAACTAAGTGAAGTTATGGCTTCATTTTTCTCAGGCAAATCTGTTGTTTTTTTGTTTGCTTTCTACTGTTTTGGTTTTATTTTATTTTTGCCTGTAATTTGCTTCTCAGACATTTTAGAGTGCCAAGAAACTCACCTTATATTTACAGAATATCCACGAGGTGGCACTGTTGAAGTTCTCTTGATTTGCAGAATGTAGTTCAGAGGCAACCCCTTCTCTTGGGGAGTGTATGGTCTTGGAGAAGAGACAGAACAGATGAACATGTGTTATGTATATAAATATGGTTAGTATAATTGCATACAATTCAGTTTTCATTACAGCGAATTTTAAGGCATTGTCCATATCTCTGTTAAAGTGGAATTTTGTGGTATTGAATATTACATGAAATGAATGAACCATTGGCTGGGACATGGAAATATTTTTGTTAAAATGCTATTTGTTTTAAAAGGATTTGATCTGAACATATATACATATGTCAGTGTATATCATACGTATGAATCTAATAGCTGGGGACAAGCTGGCCTAGTTGATTGTGTTCATGTCTAGTAGACTTGGATTAAAATTGGCGTTAGTTCCTTAACAAAGACCCTGCCTTAAGAGTATTAGGGAAGAAACAGGTTCATGTGCATGTTCATACTTAAATTTAATAATGGGTGGAGCAACTTACTAATCACTATTCTAGTTTGGTGTTTAACTTTTACTGTAGACGATCTTGAGTTTGAAGTTTTACTCTGTTGAAATTGTCAACTTAAGACGTCTTTTGATTGTAGAAACTATTAATTCTATAAAAATTGTCTATAGTTCTCACTTTTAAATGCTTACTGTGAATATCATACCTGTCAGTATAGGGAAAATGGAAAATGTTTGTGGTCTCTGGCTCCTTTTGGTTCAGTGGAAAAAGTGATAATTATGATATGCTTTTCTAAAAATCATGGTAAATGTTTAGTCTGCAATGTCAATTTCTGCAGGCTAAGTTTGTGGTTTGTGAGAACTGTTGTTAAAGGGAAAATTTATACCATTTGAAGTAGAGGCAGATTGTACTTCAAAGAGGATGATAAGCATTGGAGATCCTTTTGGTGAGGTATCTGAGCAATTAAGAATTTTGAAACACTTAGCTTCCTGGCCATGGTTTATTCATTTGTCTTATCCCCAAGTAAGGATGATAAACCATTATGGACTGTAAATGTGACAGACTAGATCAAAGGTCTTGGGAGACATGGAAGAACCAGAGCGAAGCTAAGGCTTTTTAGGCTGGATGCAGGGCCAGAGACCAGCATGACAGAGTGGAAAGAGCTTGGGTGTTGGATTTACACAGCCCCTAAATTTGAATCCCAGCCCCTGCACTTAATAGTTCTATGAGCCCACTTTTTGGAGCCTCGGTTTCCTTTTTTGTGTGGGAATAATAATAATACTTCATGGGATATTGTGAAGATTAAGAACAATGTATGTAATATGCCTGACATCTGGTGGGTATTCTGGGGATGGTAGCTTAAAAAAAAAAAAGAAAGAAAGAAAAAAAAAAAAAGCCCGGAGAAGCAGGAAACACCTGCTTCTCCGGAGGTTAATAAGATTTGTTGCCAGGAAGTTTTAATTATTTACCCGCTAATTTCTGAATTGATTCATCTTGACATCATATAGGTAGGCATTTGCACCACTTTGTTGGTACAACAACATGTTGGACTTTGTGACCTGAGTGTCATTTCACTTCAATTCTGTCTGAATCTTTAGGTCAGTATATTCCTAAAGACATCCATTGACGTCCTGTTGCTGTCAGCAGTTGTATTGTTTTTTACTTTCAAAAGGTTTCTAACTTCAGATTTTACAACTAGATCTGTGACTAGGAAGGGACAGCAGGAGTGGGTGGGGAAGGGAGTTTCTTTGCAGCTGCTTTTCGAAATGTGTTTCTAAAATAATAAAAGGTACTATAATTGTATGATCTAAGCAGCTGTGTTAAAACTGGCTGTAGTCAAGGGCATTGAACTGACATTTTACAGTTGAGTTTCATTTTGGTATAGTGTTATTTACATGTTGAGCTTTGAAATTTGTGCCTTTTAATTGTTTTAATTTATTGAAATTTTTCCAGACCTTCATCTGGTGCCTATAATTAGCAACAGAAGCACGTCCTCAGCATTGTGTATGCCGTGTTCTGGCCTCGTTTTCTGAAACCATAATGTGTCCTCTTGTTGCCTTGGGAAGGGGGGTGGTGATGGGAGATGGGGAGTCTCAGCAGGATAGAGTCAGTGAGAGCCAGATATTGGTACTTAAGAAATGCTTAGTTTTTTTTTTTAAGATTTTATTTATTTATTTGACAGAGAGATAGTGAGAGCGGGAACACAAACAGGGGGAGTGGGAGAGGGAGAAGCAGGCTTCCCGCGGAGCAGGGAGCCCGATGTGGGGCTTGATCCCAGGATCCTGGGATCATGACCTGAGCCAAAGGCAGACGCTTAACGACTGAGCCATCCAGGTGCCCCAAGAAATACTTAGTTTTAACACCTCAAAGCGCTTATTAGCCGGAGCAAATGGACCACCTTACTCAGTAACTTCTTTGTCCTGAATAGGCTTGAAACAAGGAAGTTAAATGGTCTGCATGGCCTCGGGGGATAGCTATTCTAAGGTGTTCAGATAGAGGTTGTGGGATTCCGATACCCTAAACATTGAAGGGAATGTGAGTGGGCTTAGCACTTTGCTAGAGTGCAACATTTTCTCTGCAGAAAATAACAAAGAAGAGCAACATTGCTTAGCTTCTTTGACCAGTGATATCAGCTAAGGGGATTTGGGCATGAGGGAAGAACAGAGACTGACACTTAGCAAGTACCAGTTCTGTATCGGGCTCCTTAATAACCTCTTCCTGTTAATTTTCCTAACAAGGCTAAGTAGTTCATAAAATGAGCATATTGAGAGTAGCTGTCTCAGAGGGTTATTGTGCAGATTATATCAGATCATCCACTTCAGCTATTTAATATCATTGCTATTTTATGGAAAACTGAGATCCAAAAGGGAAAACTGATGTGCTTCATTCAACCCAGGTTATCTGACTCTACAGCCAGTGCATTTACCAAGAGACTAAAACATGCTGCCTCCTAGAATGATGGTATGAATTTCAAGTATTATCCGAGGAAAATGAATCTCATAGGTGTCATAGAGATGTTACTGAATTGGAGTGAGGGCATTTTGAAAGAGGAGGAAATATGTGTTAGAGATTTCCTTATGCAGAAACCCAGTGATAGTCTAATGGTGAGCTATTGAAGGGGGAAAAAATCAAAGAGGACTAAAAAGGGTATCATGGCTATAAAGCAGTAGTTCCCAACGTTCAGAATTATCTGGTGGCACTTCCTAAAAATACAGATTCCTGGTCCTCACCATCTAAAGATTCTGATTCAGTAGACCAGAAAAAATGTCCAGGGAATCTGTTTTTGTTGCTTGTTGTTTTTGTTTATTTGTTTTAAAAATCACTTACCCTAAGTGACTCAATTACAACCACACAGGCTTCTGAGAACCAGCTCCTAGACCACCCAAGCAGGTGGAAGATTTGGATGCTGCTTTCCCAGTTCATAGTCAGACAATGGGGATATTGCACTTATTGAGAAAGCAACTATCTGATGCAATCTTGTCTCCTATTCATTTCCTCTCTCAGAGAGCAGGGGACTCACGACGGGAATTGGTTTAGGGGTGTGTTTATGACCAATTAGGAGGATTTGGTTAATGATATGGAAATAAACTAGATCTTGAAAGGTGACTGTGTTCTCATAGGACGTGTAGAAACTAGAAGATAGTCAGGTAAGTACCCAGAATTAGAAAAATTCAGAGAAGAGCTAAATCTATTAGCCCATGACTAGAGACACTAGGAGAAAATATGAATATAGAGGTCTGAGAGATTCTGAAATTTGAAATTCTTGTTAATTTGTTAGTCCTAGCAGTGGAGGGCTACAAGTAAGACTGTATGTGATTATCCATGGATTTCCCTGATTTTAAATGAAGATGGAAGAAAGGGGCACATGATCATGGAGATACACAAAAAGGAAACCAAAGCTCCTACAAACAAGCAGACCTAAAGACATTGTGGGCCAGGATATTGACAGGACCTGTAGTTGTGATTTTCAGAATTGTGGAACATTGAGAAGAAGCAGAGCTGCTGGGTACAGGTGTGTTTGGTGGCCTTGCCTGAGAGCACCCTGGGATATGATTGGTGAGCACTTTTCCTGGTTTTAAGAACTGGAGAAGTAGAGGTGGGTGTATTTGGGTGATGTTGGCTGATAAATTTGATGTTATACTCTAGCATACCTTTAAAATGGATTATCAAAGGTAAATAATTTGCAGCCAAAAAGACTCTGTAGGGTTGTGTAAGCCTAGAAGGATGTATACGGAATGTTAGGAGCCCTGATCTCTGAGAGGATTTAGGGATTAAACATTTTTTGCTTATATGGATTTTATAATTTTTCTGTAATGAACTTGGGTTATATATGTTTAAAAAAAGGGACACAAAGCAGCTACTTGCCAACTTGTAAACAAAAAATGTGATACCAGCTTTACGTAGTAAGCACCAGCAAGAGAATACAAAGTGTAGCCATACCAAATTCGCCTGACATCGGGGTAGGGGAGGGGGATAAGGTTATCAGATTAGTGGGTCAGAAGAATGATATAAAAGGTAAAGGTAGTAGGGTCTTTATATGGGGCAGTTTCTCCAAATATTCAGACACATTTGAATAGAGAGATATAGGCTGAACAGTGGTACATCCAGATGGTTACAGAACCAGTGGCTCAGTATTGGTATGTGTGAGTATTTCATGAATAGACCCACAGAAGCCTGGATAGAAATATCTAGAATCATGGGTGCTGTCCTTGGTTCTGACCCATTTAACATGTTTGCCAAGAACTTGGGATAAAGACTTACTGCATTTGACCATCACGCGGAATTTTGGTGTGGAATACCCACTCTTCTGGAGGACAGAATCAGAATTCTAGAGGCTGACATGGAAGGGTCAGATCAAGTCTCAAAGGTGAATTATAGCAAGGATAACTATAAATTCCTGCATGAAGCTGCCCTTCATCTCTCCATTAGCCATACAAATTTAGACCTGGGGGAATTTTTAAAAATAAATATTGTTGGGGAACAGGCTTAGAAATTTATTTTAACTTACTGCCATTTAGGAATCTACTGTGATAGGACTACTGGATAAAGGTGATGTAATCTTTGCACCAACTGTAATATAATGACATGTACAAGAAAAGATCGTGGCTTTAGGGTAGTCTTCATGATCAGGTCAGAGCTTGGGTATTAGGTCTAGACCAGAGTAGGACAATTAGTATATGAAAGGCTTGTAAACCAGAATCGACAGTAGAAAGTGTCATTCTCAGAGTTGAAGACAACATTAGTTTGTGAAGCATTTTAATGCATCATCTCATTTTGATACTTTCAAAATAGAGATTATTTCCCCATCTTATACAGATGAGAAAACTGAGCTCTGAAACTTTGAAGACTTACCTATTTCCTGCCAAGTTAGTGCCACTATATGGCTTCTATTTATCTTGAAAAAGAGAGCAAATATTAATCTTGTATGGTGCTTTGTTGTCTTTAAAATCTTTCCATAAAATTCTTTCATTTGATTCTTAACTGGTGGTGTGAGAAAGGACAATGGTTACTGGTAATTACCATTTTATAACAGTAAAAGACCAAGGGCCAGTTATATTTCAATATTTATTTCATGTCAAAGAACTGCTACATGGTGAATCTAGACTTGAAATTGAAATTTTCTGCCTGTATGTTTAGCATTCCCACCACTGCAGTAGGCCTGGGGGTGAGCTTTATTTTTTGTAGTTATGGAGGGCTTGACTAGAACCACAGGGTGGGAGTTTGCAGGTGGCCACAATGTTGACTATGTTGACACCATGGTAGTGTCAGGCAGACTCTGAATCTTAGTTGTCTTTGGGAGGACCCTTGCATTGCGTGGGATAAGCCTCATAAGGTTGAAGAATTTGTAGGCATGTATGGTTCTTGCTTTTGAGGATTTTACCTCCGTAAGAAGGAGATGAAGAATGATTGACAAAAATACATCTAAGGAGACCTGACTTTAACTCTTAGATTGTCACTTAACTTTTCATAAGCTTTTTAAGCTGTGTCAGTGTTTCACCTTTTTTGTCTCCTTGGCTCCGAGGGATTCACATAGGTCATGTATTAGGAGGATGATGTGTTACGAGAGACGGTAGGTCAGAGGGGAAAGAACACCAACTTAGGAGCAAGAGATCAGAGTTGCAATGTAGTCTTTACTACTCTATAGTTGTGAAACCTTGAGAACTTTACCTCTCTGTGCCTCATCTGTAAAATTTGAGGAATCATTCTCCTGTAGTGGTTTTGTAAAAGAGTTATGTAAAAGAAAATGCAAAACAAGTCTTTTTTCATAATATCTGACAGAAAACTGTCCAGGATCGGCTTTTACACGCAGGAACTGTTGCCATAAATTTATGTATATACATACATACGTACATATACATATACATACCTATATACATGCACACATATGTATGTATATATATTTCTTTAAAGCCAACCTGGGGCTTGAACTCAATGGCCCTGAGATCAAGAGTTGCATGCACTACCGACCAAGCCAGCCACGCGCCCTGCCAGCAATTGTTTTATCTTAAAAACTCAGAGCCAAAAAGAAGCGTATGTGTTTATGTACTCATGCACTTGTATATCTGCAGAACTTTTGATACTACTCAAGTATGTTACCTGTTTCAGGATTTCTTTATTCCTCTTCCCTTTACAGAAATGGTGACTGGTACATTTCCATCTCCCTTCCCATTCCTTCACTGCCTTTTCTATTTTGTAGAGCAAGGCTTAGACCACATAGCAGAAAACATTCTTTCTTACCTGGACGCCAGGTCTCTGTGTGCAGCAGAGCTGGTATGTAAAGAATGGCAGCGAGTGATCTCTGAAGGAATGCTTTGGAAGAAGCTGATTGAACGAATGGTGCGCACTGACCCTCTATGGAAGGGGCTTTCAGAAAGAAGAGGGTGGTAAGTTCTTGGGTTGTTTGTTGCCTTGAAAAAAGTTTCTTGGTACATAGGGTCAGTTTGACTGCTTAAATAAGCAGTTATACTTGCCAGATGTGTTGGCCCATTTTCAACAGGTGGGAAAGAGGAGTGGTCTGGAGTGGTGGCGGGGTGGGGTGGGAGTTAAAGCTGTTAGAATAATTTCTTTTGCAATGCATATTTCCTTTATAAGGATTAACCGCTAGGAAGTATTATATAGTTTGAATGAGTGATTTGCCTTTTCAAATCTATGTATTTATGGTTTTCCTTTCACATTCTTCTTTTTTTTTTTTAAGATTTTATTTATTCATTTGAGACACAGAGATACAGAGAGAGAGAGAGCATGAGCAGGGGGAGAGGCAGAGGGAGAGGGAGAACCAGGCTCCCTGCTGAGCCAGGAGCCCGATCTGGGGCTCAATCCCAGGACTCTGGAATCATGACCCGAGCCGAAGGCAGATGCTTAACCATCTGAGCCACCCAGGCGCCCCCTTTCACATTATTCTTAAATGATGATACTATTACCAAAAGATAAGAAAAAAAGAAAATATAAGAAAGTCAAATAATGCCATTTTGCTATTTGTCATTGCTTCTGATTGAAGATGTGGAAGGCACAGTGGGCAGGAGTTTTCAGATAACCCATTAACTTATATACAACTTTAGAGCCTTGTACACCTATGTAACATGGCCCACTTAGCACAGAGAGAATGTTACAGATGGAAGTACGGGTTGCAGTGTGAGTAAGGGTTAGGGCTATATTTTCTTCATGGGAAGAAGTTTGATGTGTACCAAGTAAGCTTCATTAACATTTTTTATTAAATTATAGAATGAAAGGCTATATTAATAGGTGTTGGGTGTTCAGAAAATAAAAGGCCAGGATTATGATACAGAGCTGGAAATTAAAGTACACTTGTGTCCAATGTGTGAATTTAACGGTCAGAAACCCTGCTTTTAACTGAGTTGAAAGGTACAGAATCTTTGTAAGCACCATGTTTAAATAAAATTCACCCTTTTATGTGCAAAAATGTAACATTTGTTTGTTTTTATTTGCCAGGGATCAGTACCTGTTTAAGAACAGACCTACAGATGGCCCTCCCAATTCATTTTATAGGTCATTATACCCAAAGATTATCCAGGATATAGAGGTAACTTTATGATTTATCTGTTTTATGGGCTCTTTGTGTCTTGTTCTCAACTTTTTATGTTGCCTTAGAGTGTTTTTTGATCTAGCAACATGGAGCTAGTAATTTTTTTTTAAGTTGAACTCTTGAAGCAAATGTGTCATAATCAGTGTATAATCTGCAGCCATTCTTCAGAATAGATAATGCCTGTTTGTAAAAAAATGATCTAACTTTTCTAAAACGTGAAATACGTCTGCAAGGTTGCCAGTTAATTAAAACCTGAATCCAAAGTCAGCTTTTTATTCTGATTTGATAAATTTTCCAGAATCCAAGGCACAGTTTTTCAGGTCAGCAGTTTTACATTTTGAGCCATCTCGAGGGAACTGGAGAAGGCACAGTCTCAGTTTCCTCTGTAAATTTCCCATAACTTTTTTCATAAAAATGACTCAAATATGATTCTAAGCAATAGTTAAGTGGGTTTTATAGAGCATATTATGCTCCTGGACCATTTTGGATGTGAGTGTAACTTCACCAGACCAGTAAAACTCTGTAAACTTGATGAGAAACATTGGAGATGTTTGATATCATTCATGTGTTCTAATTAGTTCAGTTTTATTATTTAGCTCTTTTCCTTGAACCAGGAAAGACATGCACAGGCATTTCTCATTAACTCTTTCACACGTGTTCTTGGCAGGTCTTGGTTACTTCAGTATTTCCTCCTTGGCGAAAAGTTTAGCCTTTGCTAGGCAGTGCTGTATCACCCATAAAGTTATACTCAGTTTCCCAAATGTGAAGTAATCCTCTCCCCCAGGTGATAGACATAAAAGTTACTGTGCCAAAATTCATTAATGGAGAAACATACGCCTTTTGGGGAGTCCGCTCCTCCCCCTTTAAGGCAGATGTGAACTGATGGAATCATTAGGCTAATGGTAAATCTCAATGTGACTAGAATATCATATTTAAAAAACAAATCCTTGTCTTGAGTAGACAGCTCCCTAAAATGAGCTGTAAAGTAATCTTTTAGGGAAGGCTAAATATATAAAGCTTCTGCCTGACAAATCATAAAGTTTAGGAATTAATTGATCCGTTGGCAGTTCAAAACTTAGAATAAATTGCTCCTACAGTGTCGGAGCTGAGACACAGTGTTAACTTGAACCTTAAGTTGGGATGTGTGTGTGTGTGTTTCAGGGGAGAGGGGCTGTCTCTTACTCCAAGACAGTTGTACTCAGATATTGCTTGTGCATATATATTAGAACCTGTATTACTTGTTGCTTTTTTTCCCAACTATTCTTTACAGAGTATCTCTAAATTTCTTTGAATAATTTTAGCAAGTCCTTTGTTATGAGAAGGACAATGTTGAAAGTCAATATTAATAAATGGGAACTCTGGAAGAACTTTGATCAGGCTGAAGATTTTGGTGACATAGATTATTTTATTTAATCCTCATGAATACTGTTTTAATCGATAGTATGAACTCAGTATTCTGTAGCATGATAGCATGTGACACCACCTACCATAACCATTTCCTCAGGCTGAAATAATATTTTAAAGTTAGTGGAGGAGGCAGATGTGAGGGAAATGGAGCTATGGGGGAAAACCCTATTTGATACAAAACCTCTACATCATGGTGGTCTACCCAGTGGTTCTTAAACTGTGGTTTGGGAAAACCCACTGGTTGGCCACAAGAGTCTCCTCCAGATTTTTGTGGGCTAGATCTCTTAGTGTAAGGGATAATGTTTTATACTTTGGTATATTCACTAATAGTAGTAATAATAAAAAAATAATGTATCACACATATAATAAGAGTGTTTACTTGTGCTAGATACTTTGTGAAGCATTTTATAATATACTTCATTTAACACTCTGAACAATGCCTTGAAAGGTAGGCCATGGTCTTATTTAAAGTTAAGGAAACTGAAACTTAACAAGGTTAAATAGCTTGCCCCAGAACACATAGCTAGTGAGTAACAGAGTCTGTGATCAACCTTATATTCTTCTGCACTTAATACAGCTTTCTGTATTATGGATCACTGGTACCTCATCAAAATAGAGTTCTTTACCTCTGTTTTGGGAGTATGTTTTACTCGGTCGAGGGTGGATGCACACGTAAAGGGTTGTGTCAGTGATCTATGGATCAAACAAATGCAGACTCAAGGGCTTGGCTCTTGACCATATGGCTGGTATGAAACTCTTATGGCAGAATATAATAATTACAGTACCCTCTTTTGAGCCTTTGCAGTATGCCATGAACTGTGTTGGGTGACTTACAGAGATTATTGCATTTAATTCTTACAAGGTACATATTATCCCCATCTGTAACAAGTGGAAGCTAAGGCTAAGAGAGGAGATGGGAATTTAACTGAGATCTGTCTAGCTTTAGGCTTAGTGTTGTTGTTTGTCATTTTCAAAGTTGGAAAATTCAAGAAGTGAAGGAGAAAGGTATGTTGTTGCATGCCTATGGACTTTGCAAGGTGATCTTCTCATCTTTCCCCAGTGGTGTGAGTACTCAGCATCCTTGAAAAAAAGGGTTTGAGTTAAGATAAGATTAATTGGCCTATTTTAGTTCCAGTTATGGGAAAGGTAGTATTTTAAAAGGGTTTTAAGCACATTGCTAAAAGATAAATTACACCCCCTGAATGCTAAGTGGATGTTTGTGCCCCCTGCCCAGTTGCCCATACACAGCTGCAGAGTCTGTGTGGTTACCATGTGCTTTGCAAAGTTGCCAATTCACAACACCTTTTTCTCTTTCTTTTTCTTGCTCTGCTTTGACAGCTCTATTTCATGTACTGGCTTCTGTCATCTGTCCATTCCCAGATTTGACTTTGATGAGCAGATGACCTTGCCCTTCCACAGTGACTTACAGAAATTGGCTAATTTTTAAAAAGAAGTAGAGAATCTAGCTTAGTGTGGCCAATCCCCATTATTCAGGAAATAAAGATGTGAGAGATGAAGTCTGGGAGAATAAATTAGAATTCTTAGCTTTCTGAGAAAGTTCATCTCTCATGGGTGTTCTTGCCACACAGAGAGAAGAGAGGGTTTAGAGTACCTCTGAGGTGAGAAGGAATTCCTGGAAAGACTGAGGCACATTCCTAAAGGAAGCAGCCATATTTCCTCTACTATGTAGAGTCTCAGTTGTTCTTCTTGTTACTGGTGAGCTTACTATTAGGTGCTTTGCTACAATGATTTAATTTAACCCTCAAATTAATCAAAACTGAGATTCTTAGTCCAAAGCTCATTCTCTTTTCATGCCCCCCCTCGTCCCCCCAGCATCTCTCAGGAGAGAGATGCAAGTTGTTATAATAGACTCCAGTCAATCAGAATTCTGTCTTGAACTTGGATTTTTTTCTGTTGCCATCTCGAAGTAGTGGCAAACTCTTTCATGTAATAGGTCTTTTCCCTCTTTTTATTCACTGGATTAAAGCCTTTGAAGCACTCTCCTTGGAATAGACCACTGGTAAGATGATGGTGTGTTGTATCGCACCTTTTAATAAACCACATTTTATTCAGGGAAAGTGGGGAGCTTTTTTGTGGTTTGCAAACTTGATATTAATATTGTCCTGACCAGAAAATGCTGAAACTTGCCCACCCACCCAGTTGTGTTTAGGCTTCTAAAAATAATGTTATTCCTCCATACTCAGACATCTGTTTTCACTCTATTGCCAATTTAAATGCCGCTGTATACTCTGTGTATCATGGCTACTTTCCCAGTATTTTGAAAATTTGCACAGGGTAAGGGGATTTTACAAGTTCTCAAAAACACAAAATATTCCTCTACAGTAGCCATATCATACGATGTCTGAGTGAAATGGCAGGTATCTGCATAATTAAAGAGGTACACCTGTGTATGCCCTATATCCCTGCTGCTGGAGTTGAAGTGGAATTGCGTTGGAAGGCTGAGCCTCTTCCTGGGAATGGTTAGGGAGGGCTCGGGGCTAGCAGCGTTAAGTATCAGCCTAGACCGAGACAGCCATTCCTGACATTTTGGTGAGAAGATTTTTTTTTTGGTCACGGCCTACTCCTTTTGGTCCGTGTTCTCCGCAGACAAGGAGGAGCATCACTGCTATCATGTGAGGCACTGTGACGAGCACTTTACATATGTAATCTCACTTGATCCTTACAACAGTTTTGAGGAAGTAGATACTATTTTTCCCATTTTACAGAGGAGGAAACTGCAGCTCAGACAGTCCCAGCTCATTTGCCAAAGCTGCTAACTGACTTAGGTATTTTCTATACCACAGTGGGCTGCCTTCCATTTTTAAAGGCCTATTTATTTATTTATTTAAAGTTAAATAAATAAGTAAATAAATACCTGGCTTATAAGCATTCTAGTAAGAGTTGAGGTCGTCAAATATGGTGGTAGGTGGTATTTGGGGCAGGCACAGTCAGCAGGAAGTGCTGCTTTCTTTTGTGGGTGGCCTGGGGAATTGAGAAGAGTGAAGTTTTAGGAATTACATGAGATTGGTGTTCAGCAAAACGATCAGCTCCCTGAACTGGTTTAGTGTCCCTTTCTTGGCATTTTGAAACAAACTACAAGTGTTTGGGGATTCAGGAACCTAATAATTTTTTTTAACACAGCCCTAAGTGGGAGCTTCCTAAAATGACCCATGAAGAATTATCTGGCCATCCTTTTCTTTTAAAATTCAGAATTGTGTTTTAGAAAATTAGTCTCTTTTCTGAATGTTGAGAAGCTAAGCCATTTCCTATTTCCTAACTTCCATTCAACTTAGAAGAAGAGCCTGTTACCTAGCAGAGCTTTTGAGAGGTCCTGGCCTCTGCTTCTTGTTTGAGGGCCAGAGATCAAGGGTATGGCTCAGCCTTTCATGTCGGGTAGTGGTTCTCTGTCCAGACTCTCCGGGAATGTGTGCACCCCAGGCTGACTACTGCCTCAGCCCAGCTTGTCTTCAGTCCTCTCTGCTGTATCTTTAGGTTTTTAGGTCCAGTAAAAGACTGTAATCAAGTCACCCAGTTCTAGAAAACATTTTCCAGGAGAGGGGGAGAGTATGTAGGAAATTCTTTTTGTATGGGGATTCCTCTACTTCCTCTTTTTACATTAAATTATTTTTTTCAGTCTCCCATGTGATAGTTAATATACTTCTCCTTTGCATTGAAACCTATAGAGTAACGAAGCTACTTACTGATTCAATAATATTTTAAAGCGATTGTTTTATAACTAAAAGCAGCTATATGAATTTTAAAAATAATCCAATATATATGCGTAAGATATATTACATAGTCAGCTTTGTAATACTTAGGGTTTATATGGAGTCATGCATTCTGCAGCAACTCTGGGCCCTTGTAGGGTGTAGCCCGAACATCAGTAACCACTGCCAGGAGTCACTGGCCACGAATAAGACTTGTTACCAATACATCTGTCTCCTAAGTCAGCGTTTTCCTGGTATACTTAGCTTGCTGAGGTGGCTCAGGCACTATCTAAAAATATGTTAGTTCTCTAAATGATTTTGAGCATTGAGTTCAGTTTAAGTAAGTTTTTTTTTCTGGACCCCTTTTCAAAAAGTTGCTTATACAGGCAGATCTATTATCTATGTCGGTAGCAGTAGCAGAAGTGGGGTGAATTATTTTCTTTTGTTCGTTTTGGAATGTGCTTTTATTTCTCACATTTTACAAACTTACTAGAAATGAGGATGCTGCCTAAGAAGCTCTGACTTGGTAGCAGATGGGCAGATGAGCGTTCTCTCGCTCCTCGTGTCTCCATGGCCCCACCTTCATCCCATGGGTGTTGGACATATGTGATTCTGCCCTCTCTTAGGGCTGTACATAGGAGCTCTTTGAGGGCAGGGATTAGATTTCCAGGCTCCTGTGCTAAGTACAAAGACCACAAATGATGGAACATTTTCCTTTTTAGCCATATCTATATCACCATCTCCGGCCTTTCATTACTTTTTCTGTGAAATGAGGACAATAATTTCAGCTTCAGAGTTGTGATGAGTAAATTAGCTATACAATATTTAAAACACATAGCATAGTGTTACAAAAGCATAGTACCTGGCACATAACATTCAGAACATTTTAACATTTTAGAGCACGCAGAAGCATACTGCCTTCAACGTAAGAGGAAATACAGTTTGTTAGAGGTCAGCAGAGCCAGTAATTAAGTGCGTATCGTGAATGAAGTTGAGATTTGTCACTTTTCTCCGGCAAAGCAACTAATTAAACTTTTAGCTACTCAGATAACTAACTACTCAGAGATCATCTTTCGAACAGTATCCTGAACTTGGGTGTAACCAATTATTTTAGTCTGGTTTGCCCCCTCATTTCCAGGATTTGGAGTTTACACTTTGGTTTTTCTTAGTAGAAATAGTGTCCTTTGATCCTGAAAATGCCTCATATCCACTACCAAGGGTTAGGTCTTCAAGTGCTCTGGGCATGACCCACTTTCTCATTAAACTTTGCCCCATGGTGTGAAGCCATAGTACATGGTACATAGTACTGTTTATCTCATGTAAGTATCCTACAGCACTTAGAGTTTTAATCACTCATTTGGCACTCATATGTTATCTGGAATTGTTACTGATCCTATGCTCTGTGTTCACTGCCTCAGTAGCTAGGACTATACTTCTTTATAGACACTGCATATTTTAGTGGAAAACATGGACTCCGTGTCAGGAAGAACTGGGTATACGTTCCAGCTAGTCCAGCTACTAGTTTTGTGGCCTCAGGAAATTACACTCTTTCCATGTTTGCAAAAGGGAAACAATAAGAACATCCTTCCAAGGTTAATGTGTGGATCGTTTAGCCAAATAAACATGTTTAGAGTATATCCAGTTCCAGATACCTGTGTGCCTCGAGTGGTAGCTCCCTTGAAAGCAGTATGCTTCCTGTCCTTTTCATCCCCAGCACCTAGCACAGTCAGTATTGTGGAATAATGTAGCATCTCGGTAAATGTTACATGAACGATGAAAGAATGAGAATCCAGGGCAGAAATGTGCCATTCTTATTTTAAGGACCTTTCAGTCTGGTAGAAGATTAAAAGTAGATGCCAAATAAATTTCTTTCTGTAGTAGTTGGCATGTGATGGTGGTTCAATATCTTTTCTCAATGAAGAAGACAGTGCTTTGGATAGATACATAGATTGTCAGTATATGCTTAATGTTGGTGGTTAAAATGTTTTAATTGGCATTAGAGAATGACCCAGTGAGTTACTGTTTATTTGTATGTTTTGGGTGCAAAAGGCATTCTTTAAACATATTGAGTTCTGTCTAGGCTATTTTTTTTCAAACCCAACTCAAACTCATTGGAAATCCTATGACGGTTGCCAGACAGTTAGGGAGCATTTGAGAAAAAACACTGTTGGGCTAATGTCTTACTTGGAAAAGAGCATGATTCCTATCCACAGACAGTTATGCAGACCAAGATGGGGTATCTGGTATGCTGTTCCTGGAAGCAACACTAAAGTCTGAAGCCTAATAGAATAGTTGATTCACAAAAACTCATCTGTTTCCTCCTTCTCCCCCTAGACTATAGAATCTAACTGGCGGTGTGGACGACACAACTTGCAGAGGATTCAGTGCCGCTCTGAAAATAGTAAAGGTGTCTACTGTTTACAGTATGATGATGAAAAAATTATCAGTGGCCTACGAGATAATTCTATTAAGGTAAATGACTGTATTTTGTATGTATTATTTTTAGAACTGTGGTTATGTGTTAGACACTGTATCACCGAATCCCTCCGTTTACTCCAGATTGTTTTTTATCTGTTCCACTCCATCTTGGCAGCCGTCAGTGTGGTTCTAAAAAAACTAGAGCTAGAGTATTTCCCTATACTAACACCAGACCCCTGGATTGTCTCACTTCTTATCCTTCTCTAAGCACATTCACATTCTGTATTCTGTGTTTAGGTGCACATTGAAAATATCTCAGTATCACAGGTCTCTTGCTGACTTTGCTAGCTGGTGGAAGTGTTGCTAATTTGCCTGTAAATCAAAGTCATTACCCTTTATGGGTGCTGACAAGTGTTCAGATGATAACACAAAAGAATGATAGAGCAATTTATATTTGTATGTTTTAATTCACTTTTCAATAGATAGTAGATAAACTGGATCATTTCTCTGTGTTTAATGTCTGGCAGCTGATCTGACAGATTTTGTTTTATACTGTTTGTAGCTTATTTTCTCATATTTAAGAAAACATCATGTTTTTTTTTTTTAACTTTTTTTTGAAGTTATAATTTGCATACAGGAAAATTCGCTCTTTTTGGTGTAAAGTTTTATGAGTTTTGACAAGCACAAAAAATTGTGTGACCGTAACAAAAATCAAGATATAAAACAGTTCCATTATCCCCCAGAGTTCCCTTATTCAGCCCCTTTGTGTTTAATTCTTCCCCCTTGGCGCTGGCCTTTTTTTAAGATATTTTTTTTCCTGCCCATATAATTTTGCGTTTTAGAGACTATCCTATAAAAATGGACTCACTTTTTGAGTCTGGCTTCTTATACTTAGCATGGTGCATTTGAGAGTCGTCATTTAGCAATAGTTGATTCCTTTTTGTCGCCAAGTGGTAATCCACTTTATGGGTGTACCTCAACGTGTTTGTCCATCTGCCTGTTGAAGGACATCCATGTTTCCAGTTTTCACAATTATGAATAAAACCACTTTAAATATGTATGCAAGTTTTGGTGAGAATATAGGTTTTCAGTTCACTTGAATAAAAACGTAGGAGTGGCATTACTGACTCATGGTAAGTGTATGTATTTCCTGCTAAGAAATGGCCAAGCTGGGTTTCAAATTTTATGTTCCTATCAATAATGAATGAGCGTTCCCCTTTTTATGCAACTTTGGCAGCCCTTGGTATTCTCAATTTTTTTTCCTTTGATATTTGCCATTCTAATAGGTATGTAGACACACCTCCTTTTGGTTTAAATTTACATTTCCCCAATGGTTGATGATAACATGCATCTTTTCTTGTGCTTATTTCCCATCTGTATATTTGTTGGTGAAGTATCTATTCAGATCTTTTGTCCATTTTTAAAATGGGTTCTTTGTTTTCGTATTATTGAACTTAGAGAGTTCTTTACATATTCTGGATACAAGTCTTTTTTTTTAGGTATGTTTTGCAAGTATTTTCTTCCAGTCTTGTGTTTTCATTTTCTTGATATCTTTCACAGAGCAGAAGATTTTTATTTTGATGAAGTGTCATGTAGCATTTTTTTCTTTTATGGATTATGCTTTTGATGTCATATCTAGGAAGTCTTTCATGGAGCTTTTTTAATCTATAAATTTATGTCTTTCATTCACCAAATTTCAAAAGTCTTTGTCCATTATTTTTTCACATATTTTTTCTGCACCATTTTCTTTCTGTCTCCTTCTGAGACTCTAATTACATAAACGCTAGATCTTTTGATATTGTCTTACATTTTCTCCAATCTTTCCCCCTCCCCGTCTTTTCTGGGTAATTTCTGTTGGTCTGTCCTCAAATTGACTGCGCACTGAACCTCCTTCATAGAAATTCACAGGATAGAGTAGCATAGAAAGGCTCTGAGAAGGTCTGCAGTAGAGACATCCAGTGTTTCCCGACTTCCAAAACATATTTGACCACAGAACTCTATTTTTATGTCATACTTCCTGATAGCCCTGATAATCTGTGGCCACAGGTTAATTAATGTAATTAATAATAATTTGGGGAACTATCTTTAAGGAATAGATAAAAATGGTTTGTAAGGACCTTGTCAAAGTGTAGGCTGGCCATGGGCTTACATTTCATTTACAGTGGATGTGTTTCTAAAGAATTCTATTTATAGAGGCATACCATGTTTAATTTAAAATAGGCATGCATTTGATTTATGACATAAACAGTAGAGCATATGTGTGTTTTAGAGAGATCATCTAGACCAGTGGTTGGAAACCTTTTGTACTTCATTCTGTACCAATCCTGGATCACTAATCACTTTTTCAAAAAAGATTTTTTTTAAAGTAGGCTTTACACTGGGCATGAAGCCCAATGTGGGGCTCAGACCCACTATCCTGAGGTCAAGACCTGAGCTGATACCAAGAGTTGGATGCTCAACAGACTGAGCCACCCAGGCGCCCTACTAATCACTCTTTCAAAATAACCTGTTCTAATAGGTCTTGCTTTTGTAGAAAGATGGTTAAATGTCTGTAGCACTTGTTATATCTTGGCTATTTGCAGTAAATTTGAGGGATGCTGTAAATCATGATAGTATTATTTTACAAGGGAAGAAACAGGTCCACACAATCTATTTTTAACAATCCAATCTTTAAAAGAAAATGATTTCCCATCCCCCATTATATAGGGACAGTATTGAAAACTTGGAAAATATTGGAAAGATCAAAAGGGAGAAAAAGAGCACTCAGAGAACAAAACCAACTATTATTAACATTTTCTTCTCTATTTTTCCTTTTTTAAATATGCATATTGGTTATGTCACTATATAGATGGCTTTTATTCTGGTTTTTAAAAACCATTACTGTAATAAAGCATTCTGTTCTCTCATTAAAAACTTTTCATAGTTTAGTTTGAAATTTTTCTGAAATGTCAAACATTTTTTATTTTAAAATTTTTGTCAATAAACATAATGGGTTAGGGGTATGCATTTTTAAAGGCTCCTAATAGATACTGTCACATTGTTTTCCAGAGGGTGAGCCAACTCTTTTCAGAGTTTAAAAATTCCCTTTATAAGGCTGTAAAGTATAATGAGTATGATCGTTAGAGGCACAAAGTAAGCAAAATAGTACATCTATTTTGGAAATTATTCAGTATGGCCTCTTCCTTTTTGTCATTTTCCACCTGTTTGAAGTTTAACTGCTCTTATTTACTATAACACAGGTCTGTTTTATTTTATGGTTCAGAGACAAACACATTTATCAGAATGTGATATACTAAATCACTGTTTGTGGTTGATCTTGTCTCAATAGATTTGGGATAAAACCAGCTTGGAATGTTTGAAAGTGTTAACAGGACACACTGGCTCTGTCCTTTGTCTCCAGTATGATGAACGTGTCATTGTGACTGGTTCTTCAGACTCTACAGTGAGGTGAGTGATTTGGCTTCACTGGTCTGAACTTACATATCTTTGAGAAGACTGAGATTGCACCCTTTTCTGGGATAAGCACACACATACTTTGTATATGTTTTTGTATGCTGTATTTTCAAAACCACTTTAGATGTAGGTTTATTTGAACAAAGTAGGCTGGAAAGACCTACTTTTGTTAAGTAGGTCCTATTCCTGTTGCTGTATGTTACAGAGATGGCAGTGTACTTTTTGTATAAAAGCACATTACCTAGTGTTAGGCTAGCTTTTTCCTGGGAGACCATGCTCCAGACATTTGAAAAAGTCACCAGCATGCTTAGTATCCTTTCTCGGACTCGGTGCTTTTAGGCCTACTTTTGCCATATAAGCCTGCGTCTTTCCTCCTTTGCTCTGTGTGAACTTATCCTCTTGGGAGATTGGGTTTACAGAAAAGCTATGGCATGAAAGGGCTGCCCCTGAGAACCCTGTATGTCGTGGATGAAGCAGTAGGGATACTGGCTTTGTCCATAAAACAGTTGGGTAAATAGATGAGTGTGGAAATTGATGAGATGTCATGACTTATAGTCTCTAGTTTGCAGTGGATAAATAGACTCAGAGGCCTGTCAAAGGTCAAGAAGAACCTTAAGCTTGGGAACTGTCCTCAATTCCCCAGCTGCCAAGCCGCCTTCCCCCTGTCATCTCAGACTCCCTGCAGAGACCACCTACTTGAAGAATCATTTTTGTTGTCCTCAACACAAGCTTACAGGCATTGTCCCTGAATACCTAACATTAAATTAACCTAAACCTGGGCAGAGCCAGGATTGGCCTTCCTTTTTTGAAACCCTCTCAGTACTTCTCAGCAAATCGAATAATTGCTTCTGGGGGCTCCTTTTAAGCATGATCTTAGGTGTCAGATCCCAGTCATCAAATACAAGTGAAGCTTACACCTCCCCAGCCTCCTGCTAAGAATGGGCCCAGGGTACAGACGCTGGACTCTTTTCCTGGTTGTTTTAACAATAACGCATTGGGCTTTTCTGTTCTCATCTAGAGTCTGGGATGTGAACACGGGTGAAGTTTTGAACACATTGATCCACCACAATGAGGCTGTACTGCACTTACGCTTCAGCAATGGACTGATGGTGACCTGTTCCAAGGACCGCTCCATTGCTGTGTGGGACATGGCTTCTGCCACCGATATCACTTTACGCCGTGTCCTGGTTGGCCACCGCGCTGCTGTCAATGTGGTAGACTTTGATGATAAATACATCGTGTCTGCCTCTGGTGACAGAACCATCAAAGTGAGTGTGTTTTCAGTCATAACTCTGCTTACTCCTGTCCCTATTAGAACACAGAGAAAGTAGAGGTGGCTTTTACCAACCTGGTACCTGGCAAGATCTTTATTCTCCTCCATTTGTGCTTGATCCCTTGAGGCAATCCCATTCTCCATGCTTCTGGAATCATAGGCAAGATAGGAGGAAAGGGTCATGGGTCCAGGATACAGAGCGGCCCTCTATTGCATGAAATGACACTGTTGATCACATTTTTAAGGGGAAGAGAACTAACGTGTGGAGTATGTGCTGTGTGCTAGGAGATTTTCATTTCTATGTCACTCCATCTTTTCCAGCACTCTGCTGAGGTAGGTATTGCCTCCATTTTACAGAGGGGGCTCAGAGAGTGAAGAACTGGGCTGACCACATAGTGAGTTAGTGGCAGAGCTGAGATTTGATTTATTCATTATTCACTTAATTTTGAGAACCTGCCATGCCATAGACCCTGGGCTGGATGCTGCAGATACGATAATGAATAAGACACATTCCTGCCTTCAAGAAGCTCAGCGTGTGGTGGGTGGCAGGCATGAGACAAACAGTTGTAGTCTAGGGTGATTCATAGGATGTGGTAAATGCACTGATAGCCGTATCCATATTTTTTAAATTTTAGTTCTGTTTTTATAACAACTCTATTGAGATATAATTCACATACCATTAGATTCACCATTTAAAGCCTGTGATCCAGTGGCATTTAGTATAGTCACAGTGTCAGCCATCACTAGTTTGAGAACGTTTTCATTGCCCTCTGTAAAGACCTCATACCTATTGACAGTCAACCCCCATTCTCTTCTCCTGGTCCCTGGCAGTCACTAATCTACTTTTTGTCCATGGACTTGCCCCTGCTAGACATTTCATATAAATGTAATTATATGATATGTGGCCTTTTCTGTCTGGCTTCTTGCACTTAGTGTAGTGTTTTCACGGTTCATCCATGAACATTGTAGCATGTATTAGTACGTCATTCTCGTTCTAATGACTGAATGAAATTCCATTGTGGATGTACCACGTTCCATTTGTCCACTCATCAGTTGATGAACATTTTGGTGGTTTGCACTTTTTATTTGTTATGGATAGTGCTGCCATAAGCATTTGTGTACAAGTTTTTGCACGGACATAAATTTTCAGTTCTCTTGAAGGTAATTCTGGGTCTAACATTTTGAGGAACTGCCAAACTTCTTTCCAAAGTGGCTAAACCATTTTAAAATCCCACCAGCAATGTGTGAATGTTTGGATTTGGCTCAAAAAACCTTTTTGTAAGCAGCACGAGTTAGCATTCTGGTGTCTAGTTCCTAGCCCCACAAATCACAAAGGTAGCATCAAACTTTAGATTCAGTGGTCTGGAAGCTGGACAAGTAGGGTTTGTATGCAGTCATTGACTCACCGCTCAGTCACACCAATTGGAACGAGATCACTGCCTGGAAGTCATGAGGGTTCGGGCCTTTTTACAAAATAGCTGATGCATAATATCAACCTGGAGAGTTTCTCCATATCCTTGCCAGCACCTGTTATTGTCTGTCTTTTTTATTACCACCATCCTAGTAATTGTGCGGTGGTATCTCTGGTTTTGGTTTCCATTTCCCCAGTGACTAATTATATTGAGCATCTTTCCAGTGCTTCTTGGCCATTTTTATATCTTCTTTGGAGAAACAGCTATTTAAATCTTTCACTTAAAAAATTGGATTTTTTTTTTATCGTTTAGTTGTAAAAGTTATTTGTATGTTCTGGTTACAAGTCCCTTATCAGGTAAATGATTTGCAAATATTCTCTTCTATCCTGTGAGTTCTCTTTTCACTTTCTTGATGGTGTTCTTTGAAGCACAGATGACTTTCATTTTGATGAAGTCCAGTTTATCAGTTTTTTGTATTTTGCTTGTGCTTTTGTTGTCATGTCTAAGAAACCATTGCCTAATCCAGGAGCACAAAGATTTACTCCTGTGTTTTCTTCTGAGAGTTTCATAGTTTCAGCTCTCACATCTAGCCCTTTGATCCATTCTGAATTAAATTTTTGTGTATCGTGTGAGTTAGGGGTCCAACTTCATTCTTTTGCATGTGGATATCTAGTTATCTTCTTCAACTACAAATGCAGCTGGTAAAGTAATTCAGGGCACTTTGGTTGCTTTGCATCTCCTTATTTGGCTTGTAATATATTAAGTGTGTCTGTGAACATCTAAGTCTTGCAGATGGTTTCACAAAAGAGGGATTATTTATTCCACATACATAATATTAGGAGTGATGTGTCAAAACAAATGGAGCTGTTCAAGAAACTATGCTGGAAAAGAGGAGGATGTGAAAGGTGAAACTTTTTCACATCAGTTACATTGGATTTGACATGTCAGCTGGCATGAAAACATAAAATCTGGCCCACACTCTTCCTTCTAGGCAAGTGAATGTCTGAACCATCCAGGAGATGTTCTCTTTGTGAATATCTCAAGGTTTGGAGACTTCACAGCTTCCCTCTGTGTTTCATTCCTGTTTTATCACTCCACAGCCAAGAAAACTATATGCTGGCCAATCTGTCCCCCAGCCTCTGAACCATATTTCATAGTCAAGTATTTTGGTCATTCTTAGAGGCTCTGATTTTTTTTTTAAAAGGTGTGTTGTGAGGGGACTTTTCTGCATTTTCTTAAAATATTGCTAATCTGTTCTACAGGTCTGGAGCACGAGTACCTGTGAATTTGTTCGTACTCTGAATGGGCACAAGCGAGGCATTGCCTGTCTCCAGTACAGGGATCGGCTGGTTGTTAGCGGATCATCAGATAATACCATAAGGTGGGTAGAAGTTGGTGTGCTGACAGGGCAGGCCGATTTTTGCCATATTTTTGACTCCTCTCCCAGTCCCGAGGTTTGAAGGACTCCGAGCCTTTGGGGATACTTCAAATAAGAAAAACTTTTATTAATCTGTTTGGCTCTGCATACTGAAGCGGGTAAACTGATTCCCCCAGTACACATGTTTTAAACATCAGCTCCACCCAAGATCCCTTAATACCAGAAACCCTCAGAACAGAGGACGCTCTAGCCTGATTCTCAACTTTCCCTTACTTATAGCTCCTGTCTCCCTCACTAACAGCTGGGAGGAGTGTACTTTATTTATCTGTCTCGTGCAGAGACTGTGCTACAGAATCTCCACTCTTGTTTTGTCTTGTATTTTATCTCCCTTTTTTCCTTCCAGCACTCAGTGACCTTGCTTTCTAATAAATATGACTATCCTTAAACATTTTATTTATTAAGAACTTCCCTTAGGGGCGCCTGGGTGGCTCAGTTGTTAAGCATCTGCCTTCGGCTCTGGTCGTGATCCCAGGGTCCTGGGATCGAGCCCCACATCGGGCTCCCTGCTCCACGGGAAGCCTGCTTCTCCCTCTCCCACTCCCCCTGCTTGTGTTCCCTCCCTCTCTGTGTCTCTCTGTCAAAATAAATAAATAAAATCTTAAAAAAAAAAAAAAGAACTTCTCTTAAATATCTATTCATCAATCTTTAGTCATTTTCCCATTGTCCTAACATATGCCAGTAGCTTTTTTATAACCAAATTGTTTAATGTTTGGGTAAAATAAAGATTGGATTCAAGACAATTTTTTTTTTTTAAAGATTTTATTTATTTATTTGAGACAGAGAGAATGAGAGAGAGAGAGCACATGAGAGGGGGGAGGTTCAGAGGGAGAAGCAGGCTCCCTGCTGAGCAGGGAGCCTGATGCGGGACTCGATCCAGGGACTCCAGGATCATGACCTGAGCCGAAGGCAGTCGCTTAACCAACTGAGCCACCCAGGCGCCCCTCAAGATAATTTTTAAAAGAAGGAAGGAGGGAATGAAACCACAACAATAGAGCTAAAACTGCTGTGAGTTTTCTTTTATCATTTTAAGGTTTAAGGTATTCTGCAAGTCATGTGAGAACCTGAATCTTCGCACTTTGTATTACTTAACTATTTCAGTAGTAGATAGTCCTTAATTTTCTCACCGGACTCTCTGAGGTTTTACAGAGTAGTAATGTATATTCCTTTATAGTTTATAGAGGGGGCCACTTTGGAGTCAGTGGCACTGCTGAATGGCTCTGTTCACAGTAGATTAGAGAAGCCATCATCACTGGCACTGATGAGAGGATTTGCTGAGGCTGGCTGTGCTCAAATACTCACGGGGTGGATGGTAAGAGCTACTGGTAGAGAGGCTAAGAAAAGGTTGTTACAGAATTAGTTTGCTAACTTTGTTTTCTAAATGTTGGTTTGCTGTGATTTCTTTTGGCAGACAATGTAGAAAAATCAGTAATAGAAAAATGTAAAAATCTCAGTTTTCAGAATTATTGTATATAAATCAGATACCAAGAAAAAGGCTGGATGTAGTCTGTGGGTTTATATTTCTTTTTTTTTTTTTAAAGATTTTATTTATTTATTTGACAGAGGGATCACAAGCAGGGGAAGTGGGAGAGGGAGAAGCAGGCTTCCCACCGAGCAGGGAGCCCGATGAAGGGCTTGATCCCAGGACCCTGGGATCATGACCTGAGCCGAAGGCAGGCGCTTAACGACTGAGCCACCCAGGCGCCCCCTACGGGTTTATATTTCTGAGACACTTCTTGTACCTAATGAGAGGCTCCCATTGTGACCTCAAAAACTGGACAACCCTAGTATGCAGGATTATCTAGAAGGGGTGTCCCTAAGCCTCATCAGGAGAGAAGGGCCACCATGCTGGTGCACTGCTTCTAACTTCAACGGGCCTCATGGATTCCAGGCCAGAAGTGCCTGGGGTGGAAGCCTAACCTCCCTGGCTATACATCTTATATCCTCCCCTGACCCACACACATACATGCCTTTTCTTCTTTACTGCCTGTAATCTGTGCCTCCCCCAGAAAAGTCCTTGTTATACCATTTGGCTACATGGTTTCATCAATTCAGACATCAAGAGAATGCCTAGGAACTAAATTTAATTGAAGTTTCTTATTCGTTGATCTTATTTAAATAGTAATACATGCATGTGATTAAAAAAACTGAATAAGGAAATACAATGAGAAGTAAGGCTTCTACCCAAATTAGTGTTTTTTGTGTTTTTTTTTTTTTTTTATTGAAGTAATTTCTACACCCACTGTGGGGCTCAAGCTCATGACCCTGAGATCAAGAGTCACATGCTCTTCCAACTGAGCCAGCCAGCTGCCCCCCAAATTAGTGCTTTAAAATATACAAATGGTATAAATGTACATACATATCTTTCTACGTGGATAGCATGGACTGGGAGTGAGATAGAAACAAAGAAGTCCAGGAGAGTGAAAATCACGTATGGAACAGATACAAGGAACTCAAGGATAGTGTGAATCATGTGTGGGAAGTTGTTTCACAGAGATCTGTTTTACTTCCAAGGCTATGGGATATCGAATGTGGTGCCTGTTTAAGAGTCCTAGAGGGACATGAAGAATTGGTCCGATGCATCCGGTTTGATAACAAGAGGATTGTCAGTGGGGCCTATGATGGGTATGTATTTCAGATTTTTAAATGCACTGCTGTCACTGTATCTAGAGGGAAAACGAGCGCTGTACATTCAGCAGCTATGTATGTGCCAGTTCTGTGTTAGATCCTTCCTGTGGTGACGGATGGCAGATGTTACTACACTGCCTGGTCAAGTGAGGCCACTCAGGCCCAGAAAGATGACTGGTCTTGCCCCAAGTCCTCCAGTAGCAGAGCCTCTGTAACTCCTATGCTTACACTTTTAACCATTATTGTAGATTTGGGGAGTAGCTTAGGTTGTGCAGGAATTCAGTTCTTAGCCTTAGCCCTATTAATTAAGCCAGCTGTGTGTGTGTGTGTGTGTGTGTGTGTTCAGTGATACATTTCCTTTCCCCGTTTGTTTAATTGAACAAATACTCTTTAAAAAGCCTCATGACTTTAAATGAGCAAATGGCAACTGTAAACCTTTCAAGGTGACCTTATGTATACTTCACAGATGGACTAGTTGGTCTGTTTATGGTCCTATTATTAACTTAGAGCATTTGCTTAGTTTGAAGAAAGGTATCCCTGGAATTTCATGGAGAGCCCTAGCTTCTGTCAGCAGCACCTACTCAGCCCCAGAGAGCCCCCTGATTAATGAATTTGGTGACATAGATTATCAAGTCAGGAACTGAATTTAGATTAGCCTGAAGTTGTTTTCTTGTCTCCCTGAAAAAATATTTCTTCACAGTTTCAGCAATTCTGAGAATGTGGAGGTCCTTAATTTTTTCCCAAATCAAGTGTTGTTGGTTTAAATAACTTGTAAAAACATAAGCATGTTCTCCATTCGCTTTTCTAGTAGCAGTTCAGATGTACTCCTTTCTGTCAAAGGTAGTGCTTGATAGTACATAAAATAGTAACTTTTCTACTAATTGCAATTTCCTTTTCTTTTCTAGGAAAATTAAAGTCTGGGACTTGCAAGCTGCTCTGGACCCTCGGGCCCCAGCAAGCACTTTGTGTTTGCGCACATTGGTGGTATGTAATCTATTGAAATGAGAGCGGTTCTTGCGCTGGAGGATGGCTACCTGCAGATAGCCCTGCCTAGGTGTATCACAAGAAAGCTGTGTATCTCACAGTGTGCCTTCAGAGAAATGCACCGTTTTGTTCATTTTGTTTAGCCAAAATCAGAGAATATTTGACATTTACATTACAGTGAGCTCTTTCCTAAGGAGCATTAATACAACTTAAAATGTGAAAGCAGGCATCCTCATTTGTAGGTGGATTGGTTTCTTCATAGAGCACAAAATATTTCCTTCCTATAGATTTGGGAGATTTCTTAATTGTGGGTATCTGGTTACATTATATTTTTATAATACAGCACATGTTTGTATTATTATGATGGAATTTCCCCTCAGTCTATATTGTCTGGATTATTGCCTTGGCATATAAAAATATTTTATTTTTATATGTTAATCTTGCTTTAGCAACTTTGGCAGGCTCATTATTTCTAATAGGTTGGTTTTGTTCCATTGATGAGGAGACAGTTGTTTGAAAATACTGATAGATTGTTCTTATTTTCAGTAGCTTTACCTTTGATTTTGGTTTCTTTGCTTCTTGCAGTGATTAGAACATGCAGAACTATGGTTAGGGCCATTCTTGTTTTCTTCTTGATTTTAATGAGAATGCTTCTGTTTCACCATTAATTTTGATTTTGGCTGTGGTTCAGATAGATGTTCTTGGTAATGTTAAAAACATTATCCTTCTGGCTTTGCTTTTTACAGTGTATCAAGCATGGGTATTTAATATTGTTGTTTACCTTTCCAAGATCCTTGGTGAAGCGATCACATAGTTTTTCTTCTTTGACATATTAATGAGCCAGGATCTCAAATACAAAGATTAATTCAAAGAAAAAGCTTAGGAGGAAAAGCCAAAGTATTTGCTCCTGGGGTGAAGGACAAAGCTCAGTAAACTCTGGAACATTATTTAGGAAGCATGGATAAGTAGCTGCATTTTCAGCCTGTGCCAGGTCACTGATAGTGAGATCTGAGGGATTGTAAAGGTCTCATTTTACTCATCAGTTTGTTACATTTCACAGGAACATTCTGGACGTGTGTTTCGGCTGCAGTTTGATGAATTTCAGATCATCAGCAGCTCCCACGATGACACTATTTTGATTTGGGATTTCTTAAATGTGCCTCCCAGTGCCCAGAACGAGACCCGTTCTCCCTCCAGAACATACACTTACATCTCCAGATAACAGTCTGCACTTTACCCGTTTCAGGTGAGTACCTCCCCGTGTTTAATCTTGCTCGTTGAATTCACCTTCCCTTTGGGGCAGCATTGTGATTTGGGTTCCCCGTTGGTAGGAACCGAGGTGGTTAGTTAGTGTTTATTACCTGCCTCAGCTTTGCAGAGTTCCAGTATCAGGCTAGATCTTTATAGTCACATTGAAATAAGGTTGAAACTGGAATCCTGCATATTGGGGGTTTTCACACTGGCAGACAATGTGATTCCTGTTTTTTAAAACTGTTTTCCTAAATGGTTTCCTAGGTCATATCAATTTAACGCAGGTAAAGTCATTCAAATTCTGTTTAAGGGTGTAGGAATCTCCTTTTTCTCTTTCCTGTTTTTCAGTTCTTTTATTTGAAAAGAAAAAAATCACCATCAACCGAACACTCAAAATTCTCCCTCTGCCCCTGTTATAATCCACCCACCACCACTGTTCACTAGAAAAGGGATCAAAGAAAGCTGTTTGTTGAGAAAGGCCCTAAAACCCGTTCTTCATCCATTAGACACAACAGGTACCCTGGAAGCAGAGCCCTTTGCTCTGGTTACAGGAAAACTTAGAGCCATTGTAACCATTGATGATGGCATGTTTTGATTACTAAGGGTGTCCAACCTAGAGGATGAGAAGCCTTACTTGGCTGTGTCCTGGGAACCGATGGCCCTGTTCATCTGGAGCAGTATTTCCAACTCTGAAAATTTTGCAAGGGGCCAATAAATTCTGTGCATGTTAAACTTTGCAGATGGACTAAATACGTTTGTACTTATCTGTATTACTGTGTATATATGTATGTAAAGACTGATTAATAAAATTCATATTTATTTTAAAATGTTACTTAATACTTAGTGGCTCTTTATCATTATATATTTTCCCATCCATTAAATATTAAAAGTGTAAAGGAAGTTTATGTGCAGAATTGTGAGATTCTTTTTGATGAAAAGATAGGGTTCCTAGATCACCAAGTTACCATTGTTTCTAATATTTCTTAAGACTCTTAAGACCGAAAACACAGATGTCCAGGAAGTTTGTCTTACCCAAGGGTAAGCTGACTACAGCCAGAGGCCAAATTTGTTCCACTGCCTGATTTTATTCCCCTACCGAAGCAAGCTAAGAACAGCTTTTTACACTTTGAAATAATTGAAAAAAATTAAAAGAAGAATACTATTTCATTACACATGAAAATTATGTGAAATTCAAATTCTAGTGTCCATAAATAAAGTTTTATTATAGGGACACCTGGGTGGCTCAGTCGTTAAGCGTCTGCCTTCAGCTCACCCGCATCAGGCTCCCTGCTCGGCGGGAAGCCTGCTTCTTCCTCTCCCACTCCCCCTGCTGTGTTCCTACTCTCGTTATCTCTCTCTCTGTCAAATAAATAAACAACATCTTTAAAAAAAAAAAAGTTTTATTATAATAGCCATGCTCATTTGTTTACATATATTGCCTCTGGCCATTTTCATACTTCATTGGCAGAGATGAATAGATGCCACAGAGACGACATGGCTTGCAGCGTCTAAAATATTTATTATATAGCTCTTTGAGGAAAAGTTTGCTGACCTCCGGTCTTGCCCCTGTGCCATCTATTAGTGATAAACCAAGGGTCTGCATCAGGAATGGCAAATAAGCTTTTTCTTCATGCTGGCTGAGTTTGATCAGCCGTGCCTGGCTGGTGTACTGCCTTTGAAAGAATTCTGGGACCCTCTATGGACCCCAAAGGGATAGGTGCTGTGACGGGTTGTCAATGTCTGCCTGGGTGTAGGAGGTGAGCAGTAATGACATGTAAGCCACATATATAGGTGCTGTCCCTGGTCCCAAGTGTGTTCATACCATCTCTCATGATAGTGACCATCTGCTTGCTGCTTTCTCTCTGGATAGATTCTTCATAAGCTGAAAAACCCTTATGGCAGAAATATTACATTTATTGAATCGAGTCTTAAAATAGATACTATAGGGAACTACAGAGGAAGAAGACAAGGATCTCTTGAATGATTGCTCCTCCCCACTTCAACCTCCCTTCCCAGAAATCCTAAGGAAAATACAGGGAAGGAGGAATGGACCCAAATGAAAACTGATTTCCCTTCTGGTCTTTCTTTTCCCTCTCCAACTCTCCGTTCTGCTCTCAGTGAGGATCTTCTTAAGCCCTGCCCCTGCCATCCTCTGCCTTACTGGCTTCCTGTTGTCTTCAGGATTGAGGTTCAACTACTTCATTTAGCTGACAGGAGTTTCAACGTCTAGCTGTTACCTTCTGTCCTCACTATCCACCCTTCCCGTGTCCCAGTCTCCCATTACTCCCTTCCAAAAACCTAGAGTGGCAACCAGACTGAATTCTCTTTCTCTAATTACATTATAATAGTGCAGAGCTCTACCGTATCCCTCCCCTTGTGTGTGTTATTATGGCTTTTAGACACCCCCACCTTTGCCCCTGTACTTCATCTGACTTAATTTATTATTTGATACCGAAATAGTTTGTATGCCTGTCTCCTTCCCAAGGCTGAGGAGCTCCTTTTATTGTGGAACTCCAGTGTTCAGTAGAGTGCATAAGTGTATTGTTAAGTGTTTATTGATGTTTGTTGGGCAGGTGACACCCGGGGCCAAAATGACCTATTTGTGTTTTTTCTCCTAGGCCACATAAGAATTTGCCCTTAAACAGATAAGCATGTGACAGCTATAGTGTATTCCTGCAGTCATTTTCAGCAAACATATAACTCAGTAAAAAATTGGAGTAAGTCATCTGAACTGACAGGGTCGGGTACTAGATAGGTTCCCTACATAGACAGGTACCTAGATGTACAGGTCTCCCTCTGCCCTGCCCCTGTTGTTGTTTTTTAAATCAATTTTATTGAGGTACGATTTGTGTAAAAATTGTACTCATTTAAAGTGTACCGTTTGATGAGTTTTTACAAATGTGTATAATCCCTGAAACTCCCTCCACAATCAAGGTAAGAACATTTCTATCACCCCTAAAAGTTCACTTCTGTCATCTTTGTAGTCAAAGCCTGACCCCTCCCAGCCTTAGCAAACATTGACCTGCTTTCTGTCACTAGATGACTGTGTATTTTCTATAGCTGCACTGTTCACTCTGGTAGTCAGTAGCTATTTGGGGCTATTGAGCTCTTGAAATGTGGCCAGTGTGACTTAGGAATTAAATTTCAAATTATATTTTAATTGAACTTAATTGAAGGTTTAATTGTATTTAATTATACCTTACTTAACTTTAAATTTAAATAGCTACATGGAGGTAGTGATTACTATTTGGACCAGCGTATCTTTGATCCAGTTAGAGTTAATTTTTGTGTATGGTGTGAGATGAGAACGTCATTGGTCTTTTTTTTTTTTTTTTTTTTAATAGCTGTCTAGTTGTTCAGCACTATTTGATTCCTTTTCCCATAGAATTTGCTTTAGCACTTTTGTCCAAAAATCATTTGACCCCTTATTTGTAGGTCAATTTCTGGACTCAGAATATTCTAAGTCCATGATTTATGTGGCTGTCCTTTCGCCAATACCATAGTGTATAATAATCTTCCAACTTAAAAAAATTGTTTTGACTATTCTAGGTTATTTAGGTTTTCACATTCAGTTTTGAATTAGATTGTCAAAATCTGTGAAGAGGACTGCTGGGATTATAATTAAGACTTCATTGAATTATATCATTTTGGGGGAGAATTCACACCTTAACAAATGTTGAGTCTTCCAATCCATGAACATGGTATATCTCTCTATTATTTAGGTCTTCAGTTTCTCTTAGGTAGTATTTTGCAGGTTTTAGTGTAGAAGCCTTGCACATCTTCTGTTAAACTTCATTCTTTTTCTTTCTTAAACTATACGTTTTCATCTGCATATTGGTTTAGCTGCATCCTGCCTCTGCTTTTATTTTTCCACATAAGGGAAGCACATAAAATAGGACATGGCCAACTGCAGCTATAGCTGAGCTTCTGGAATAATGGATAGGTTCAGGGGAATAGGTGTATCCGAGAACAACTTAAGCATAACTCTTTTGTATTTTTGATACGTGTTTTTTGTCTTTATACTCTGTTTTGAGAGGCACGTGATAAAATCCAAGACATCCATAGTATGTTTCCCCTCTCTGGCATATTTAATAGATGAAATTTAGAACATAGTAAACTTCCACAAATTGGATAACTTTTATATATTACTTTTAAGTGCCCTGAAACAAGATTTCTTTGGTTGAGAAATGAAATAATGATCGCCAGTGGTGTTTCTCTCATTGGCTGTGGTGGAAGGGAAACTGGTGTTACTTCTTCTAGGCCTTCCTCCTGCCCCCTTTTTGGGAATCTCAGAACAACTGCCCTTGTTATGATCCACAATTATAAATCAATGGAAAAATCTTATCTGCTCTTTAAGCAGCACAAACAATGAAACCTCAAATGTGTTTGTTTCTTCAAAGTGAATTACTTTTGACAACCTTGGCAGTCAGCTCTATAGATTTTACTGCTCTTTTCCAAATTCTTTTCATTTATTGTAACATGAAAAAAATTATTACCATGTGATACTGTAAGATTTATGCATAATAAGAAACACTACCCTAATGATGATTTAACCTTGCAGTAAAATATTCAACCCTAAAATATAAGGTAAGAGTATTTCTGTGTCAGGAAATTTAGCAATAGATTTATTTGCTGAGTCATTTTTTAAAAATTACTAACTCCTAAGAGCCTCATATATACAGTAGCTCTCTTTTTTATTACAAGACAATATATGATCATTATTAGGAAATTAGAATAAGTAGATAAGCCAAAAGAAGAAAATAAACTCCTACTCATGGCTTACCATTGTTAATTTCCTCGTATATGTCCTTTCAGGCTTCTTAAAATTATGGCTGAGAAATGTACATGTTTTTAAAATACTTTTTTTTTCATTTGTTGCAAAACTCTTCTATGTCCATAATGTCAGTATTGTTTAAATTACCATTCCTAATGGCAAAGGTAATATTCAGTTGTTTGCATAGGCCCTGTTATGTATGTATATTGCCCCCCAGCTTTTAGCTGTTATAAAACACATTGCCATGACCATTTCTTTAGCTTAATCTTTGCCTTTTTTTTTTAAGATTTATTTTCTTTATTTGAGAGAGAGACCATGAGCAAGAGGGGCAAAGGGAGAGGGAGAGAGAATCTCAAGCAGACTTCGTTGAGCACGGAGCCCGACTTGGGGCTCGATCTCACAACCCTGAGATCATGACCTGAGCCAAAACCAACAGTCGGTTGCTCAACTGACTGTGCCACCCAGGCACCCATAATCTTTGCTTTCGTTACCATTGGATAAATTCTAGAAATGTCTGCAGTGTCTAGGTTAAAAGGTAAGATGTTTAAAGACTCGGATGCACAGAGTCACATTACTCTCCAGAAGAGTTAAGTCATTTTACTTTCCCACCAGCAGTGTTTGAGAGTGCCTGCTTCTTATCTGTGGGCGTTACTATTTTACAAATAATACTCTTAAAGATCCTTCATGCGAAAACAGCAGTGAATGAAATTAAATGTCTCTTGAACTCATTGAGAAGGATTCTTGATCTTTATGAAAATTGACAACCTTTTCGTGAAGTTGCTTTAAAAAAACACACAAGCTTTAAAAAAATCACTCTCCTCTCTCTTTTTTTGTCAGAGAATTTTAGACATAAAGGTAACTTTTAAATCTTCTAGGCCAGTGGTTTAGTGCTGTGTTTGGAAAGGATTGTGACCCATTAGTGACTGTGAAGTCATTTTAATGGATTTTGACTTTGTTTTGATGAAATTTAGAATAGAAAATGTCAGCCTGCATTGTATGTAGTAATGATAAGTTTAGGTATGTGCGTGCGTGTGTGCGTGTACATATTTATCTACATAGATGAATGTAGAGATTATTACTAAAATGTGTTTCTGACTCAAGGTCATGGTCAAAACAATGTGTAACGTTCAGTAGTCTTTCCCTCTACACCATATTGTCCTTTTATAAATGATTTATTTAAAAAAGAAGTAACTTCTGATTAGCATTCTATTTAGAAGGAATACTTTATTTACTAGCTTTTTCATATTTTTGTTTTACAGTGATAGGTGAGGGCTCTCAGGCAGATACGAGACCAGCCCTCGTAGGCTCTGGATGTCATAAAAGATAATACTAAATATAAAATCTAACATGAAGCATATTTTGTTATATGCATAATGTTTAGCAAGCACTGACAGTTGACAAGTTATAGGGTCAGTCATCTCTTCGAGTCCGCTCTCTGTCCCCTAATGGCTAATGCTTTGAACTAAGTGTCTCTGAGCCTTCATTCTCTTACTCATCAAATGATATCATAGTTTCTACCTCATAAGATTGTTGCAAGGTTTAAATAAATATGATGCCTGGTATGTACTACACTCAGAACAACTTGCAGCTTTTATTTTTGATGCTGATTACATTTAAAACTCAGTACCATGTCATGTGTGCACAAGTACATGTCTGTGTGGATGTGGACGGACTGTGGTGTATATCTCCATGTCTAACCAGAATATCCATCCATACTCCCTCTGTTTTTTGTTTTGTTTTGTTTTGTTTTCCCAGGGTTTCCTAGTCTTGAACTACTGGCTACATGGCTACCAAATGCCTAAGGGAGTTCTTCACAGCTGAGTTAAGAAGCTGGAATTGGTTCTAGACGCTGGGTAGATGCAAAGCAGCCTAACTCTTCCAAGTACCAACATTTCTCACCTCCGATTCCGGCCTCTACTTTGAGAAGGATACCTTAGCTTCACCGACTTCCAGTAGAACAGAAGCCCATTTCCTCCCCCCATCAGTGAAAAAAAAATCTAATGCTTCAAATGTAAATTGTTCATATAAAAGGAACGTACAGTCTGTTTTACAGAAGTAAATCGACCATCAAGAGAAGACTGGCCTCTAATTTATATTGCTTTGCACTTTGGTCTGATATTAAGAAACAGCATTCTTCTTTGGTGAAATTTTGGGTGCCAAACACCTACCCAGAATGTCCAGGGCTTTCCTTTTCAGAAGTTAGCATTCTCCTTTTGACCGTCCAAGTCATTATGAATTCTGACCTGTATTAGGAACATGTTGGACAATGGAAAAATTTCTCTGGATTGTTTTAGTAATATTTTTTGGATTATACTTCCTTTCTGTACCAATTTCTTTTAATTTAAAGAACTATAAGCCAGGTTATATTATCTCCCAACAGGTAATATAGCTCTTTTCTTTTATTAACTATTCTGTCTGTACCCCAGCCATCTCCTGATATTTGGTAGAGTAACACTTTTACACGTGTGCTTGCCTCCTAATTTAAAATACTGTATCCGCATGTAGATATAATGTACATAACAGTTTAACCTCAAGGTTGCTGGAGTCAGGGCCCCTGTGCCTGAGACACTAATACAGAGTGTGTTCGCACTTAGCCATGGGCTGGGCTCAAGAACCTGATACCAGGGTTGATGTGGATTACCTAGGACCCTTCCTGCAGTATTCATATGATATTTTTATTTTGTCATTGTCATTTTGTGTGTATGTGTGTGGTGTGTGTGTTTTTAATGGGAATCTTGTTTTAAAATGTAATTTCTAAAGTTTAACACAAAATGTTTTATTCGTTGTGTAGCATATATAATAGAGAGGTACCTTAAAATTTTTTTGTTTTTCTTTTCGTCATAAATACTCCTGAGTACTAGTGGTCACTTCCCATGGTATTCATTTGACTTTACTGTCAAAGATCATTATTCTGTGCATTAGTAACCCTGGAAAGGGAGGAACAAGAAGGCCCTATTGACTGGGTTTCGTGGCTCTGGAATGCATGCATCCTAGCATGGATGTCGCATCCTCACCAGGGTGTTAACAAGGCCTGCTCATAATGTTGGAGCCCGTTACACCAGGTCAGGTTGGTTCAGAGGCCCATCTCCAGTGGAAGGGTACTCCTATGTGGTGCAAAGCTTCAAGCTCATGAATCCCATTCCCGTCATCTCTGGTGTCACCTGCTGCTGTGGCCCTGGCAGGTTTTCCAAACTCCCAAGTGCTCTGCAGCCCGAATGTGTGGATGGCACTATCACGCTGACCGTGCACGGAAAGGACTTTGGCATTCGGTTGGCACTCCTTTTCCCTTGTTCAGTATTAGGTTCTGATTTGCCCCTTGCCATTGTTTCCAAAGATTAAGGAATGTCAGTAACATTTCCAAGGACCAATAAGAACCTCCTGTTGACTAAACCTCTTCCCGTGGAAGCACACTCTACTACTAAAGGGAAGGGCCCTGGGCTCTGTTTTGTCCTTTGCATTGAGAACGGTGTGGGGATCAATGTGTGTGTATGTGATTTGTTTCTTGGGTTGGCTTGGCTTTTTAGTTTTTCTTTTTCCTTTTCTAAAAATACATCCTTCCCTCCCACATGGTACCAAATTAATTTCTATTTTTGAGCAGTTGAGTCTCCAAGTGTAAAAAAAAAAAAAAAAAATAAGGAAATCTCTATTTGTGAGGTAGATGTTGTAAGCTTGACAGTGGTTGTGGAAGTGAGTTAACTTTTACCACTCTCCACATGACAGCTTTATATCAAACTGGTTAGGAGAGCCCAGGGGTGCGGGAGGGGCGGGGGGAGGAGGCAATTCTTCTGAACGAATGGACTTTTTGTTGTTGTTTTTGCATGTTTAATATAGAAGTTCTTGTTCCTTGGGAGATCATGGCCTTCGAATATGCACACAACCTTTGAATTGTGCCTACTAAATTATAGCAGGGGACTTTGGCACCCAAGGAATTCTGACTTTCTGGGATTATAGTAGTAATTCCCAGCCGTACCCTGGACTTTATTTTGCTAACCATAATTGAGCAACTGTAAATTACTGCTATATTAATGTTTTAAAGCACTGGGATAGTCTAATTCTAACTTGTAATTAATTATGTTTGCCAATTATCTGTTTGAAATAAATTTGTGTCTGAACAGCTATGGAAACTGTTAAATTGTACAGATATTATTCATGACAGCTTTGTACTGTGGAATGTGCTTAATAAAAAACAAAAAGTTTGACTTTTGTCCAATAAATTGCTAAGTAATGTCAATAAATCAAGTATGAGTATTATGCAGTACACCTAATCTGGCTTCATGCAATTGTTACTTCAGCTACTAATTCAAAGCCAATACTCTTAATAAAGTGTTGCAATACTCTGATGCTCTGTTAAGAAATTTTTCAAAAAACTGTTACGTTCTTTCAGTAATTCACTGACGTACCATTAAGGTTGGTAGTTCTAAAAAATCATCTGCTCTGTAAAGTGGAGTTGAAAGCAGACTGCTTTCTGGCTCTTGGGGGGTTTGTGTGCGAGAATGTCAGCGCCTGCCTGGGGGTGTTTCGCTGAAAGCTCGCTTTCACCTCCGGACCTGGGAGCTAGCTTCCCATAAGTTCTTAACTGCTTCCCGGGTTACTGGAAAAATAGGAAGGGGGCCCCTTTGGTGTCCCGAGTGGCTCTGAGGGTGAGTGGATCCTCTGGGTCCCGAAGGAGCAGGTGGCGGTGTGAGAAGTGCCCTTGCTGCCTGCCCCCTGTGAGCGGCGGACGTGGGATCGTCCGTTTCCCACGCTCGCAGATGCGCACGTCACCGGTTGAGGACTCTAGCGGGAGGAATGCCATTTGCGTGTGCAGGGTTCTGCCCCGAAGTCCCGAGTAGTGGCAGAGGTTTCCCAGTAACTGGCTCTCCCCCCATGAGTCCACCAAATTGGTAACGTGGACCTTGGGGATGAGAGTACTTCTATACAGTGTTGCCTCCACCCGTTTTTCTCGTAAATGTTTTAAAAATAAGTAATACGCATATGGTTAAGAGAACCTCTTTGTAAGCCATAAGACTAAAAAGTGATACTTTCACCCTTGACCTTCAGTCCCCCACTCATCATCATCCAGTTTTTTGTATATCCTTCGACAGTGAGTAATAGTCTGTGTATAGCAGGCTATGTGTATGTATCCATGTGTATGTTATACACGTACACACCCCACCCCACCCCTTCTAACGGCAGCGGAAGCATGCTATACGTGCGGTGCCGCGCTTTGCTTTTTCATCTATTCATAAGGAGATCCCTCCGTGTCCGTGCATGTGATTCTGCCTCCTTCGTGGGCGTGACTGTGTAATAGTGGTTACCATAATTTATGTACCAAGTTCCTTGAGGTGGAGTTTAGGTTGTTTCTTGCCTTTTCCTATAGCGACTATCATCTTTCACAGCTCTCTCTATCCCTGCCTGTGCTGAGTGTGAAAAACCACTGGGATTTTGGGCTCATCATGATGAACAGATGTTGAGCCCAAACACTGCTGCAGAGCGGGAAGGACCTCAGGTGTCAGGTGGTCTTAAGCTCTCCGGTCGCCTCCGACCCTCACAGAGTTGGTGTTCAGTAAATGATAGTTTCTTTCTTCCCCAACAGGTGAGGTGTTAATGCAAGAAATTCACAGCTAGAAATGCATCCCGTATCGATTATGGAGATTCTAAGAGAGGTTTTGTAGAACTCTTTGGATATATAATCAGAGGATAGAGTGGTGCTTTGCCATTTCAGCCTGTTGGTTTTCTAGTTAATAAGGAGGAAGGAAGTTGGACCATCTGGCTAATAATCCTGTTACTAATTAGCTGTGTGGCAATACCCCCTTTGGGGTCTTAGCTTCTCCATGTATAAAAGAAGGTGTCACTAGCTCAAGTCCAGGAGGGCACATGCCCCAGCTCTGGATGATCTGTTGGCTTGCAGGAATGCAGACCCAGTAATGCCAGGTCTAAATTTTTAAGAAAAACTGAAAATCCAGTTTATGTAGAGACCCAATTTATAAAAGTTGGCAACTTTTTTTTGTGGGGGGAGACTTCTTAAATTCAATCACTGGAGCACCAGTTTGCTATCCCTGAACCAACATGATGTTAAGCATTTCTAGTAGTGACCTCTTGAAATATTGTGTCTAACTGAACACTTGGAGAATAGAAGAGATTCCAGAGAAAAGGGACAAATTGAATGGTATGCCTTGTGACAAAGTGACCAGCACACAGAATGTCTCAATACATGTTTCTTTAGGAAAAATGACCAAACAAGGGAGGGGTTTGAAAAGGCAAGAGGAGGAGGGGGAAGGAGCCAAGAGCTGGCAGCCACCGTCTCCAATCCCATTGTGAGTGTTTAGACCAGCTGCCTGATCTTGTGCTGGGACTGAATTCACGTTACGGCAAGGCAGGCTTGGGGCCCAGGATCGACTTGGTCTTCCAGCTGGAGGAAATTCTGGGAGCTCCAAGACCTCCAAGATCCTGCTTTTTGTTGCTGAAAGCTGGGTCTAAGACCTCATAAACACTCAAACTTGGATGTGGGATGACTGCGTACATGGCTATCTTCAGGTGCTTATCTGCCCAAAGATGGGGTGATGGACCCCACACACGAAATGCGCTGAAATCCTAATCCAGTGTTTAAAAATTTTTATTGGTTAGGTGTAGCCATGTGAAGGAATTCTAGTGCATGTCTTAAGTAACTTTTGTGTGTGTGCAAGTATGGTAAACTGGAAAGCAGAATCCTATAAATGGAGTTGTATTGTTGATTGCTTTCAACTTTGTGGCTTTTTACTCATCTGTTTCCAGGTTTTACTTAATTGTATTTTTCAGAGTAGGTATGTTGTTGGACTGGCCTGGGAGTGACAAGACCAAAGACTTAATCTGTAGTGGGACATGCCTGAGGAACAGCCTAAAACTGGCGTTCTGGCAGGATCTCACAGAGTACAACTTAAGCTCCCTCCACCCTTTATCACCATCTTTGGATCCAATGGACCTTTCTGTTCTTGCGTGTGTTTTCCTTCCAAATACCCTGCGGCTCTGGGGGTTGAGAAGGAATGCTCTTAGAACACTGCAGACTTTGGGACTTGGTATCACGCCCAGAGATATCCTGTGGGGGCACCGGCCTACTGGATGGCAGAGAGGAAAAGAGCATGAGCTTTGGTGTCATCAGACCTAGCTTGAGATTGGAGCTCTGCCTCCTAACTGGCAGCAGCCCCGGGAGCAAGGACATTCTCTGCCTTGAACCTGAGCTTCCTCGAAGTGGAGACAGTATTTTAAAATCACTTTAAGAATTAAATGACATAACCTAAAATGCTGTGTCTAAAATCTAAATTTAGATCTACTCAAAGCACTGTACCAGTATACCTTCAATGCCGGGTGCTTTTGGTAGCTTCTACTGTGGTTTTTAAGCAGATGGTACAGAATGTCCAGAGCGGAGAAAGGTATAGTAAAGGTTAGGGCTCAGGATGGTGTGAGATGAGACAAAAATCAAATGTGCTCTGGCAGCCTGAGGCCCGTCTGGGCCTCTTGAGGGGCAACACAGGAGCTGACGCTCGGAAGGACGCTGACGGTCCCCAGCGAGGACGTTAATGACCTGGGCTGCTCAGTGGGTGCAACTGAGGGAGAGGGACCAGATGAACAGTACCTACGCCAAGTTACTTTTGTAACTTTTGTTAGTTTTTAAGAATAATCCAGCTTTAAAAGTAGTCAGCTTATATCCTCTGGGGGTATTGCTGGGAAGAGGAGGAGACCTCAACATGCCAACAGGTTCTGTGAATTGTGTCTCCCAAGTGGACAGGCGAGAATTTCACATCCTCAGCGTGCGTGTGCATGAGTGTGTGTGTGTGTGTGTGTGTGTAGGTGGTGGGGCGGGGAGAGGGGTGGGCAATGCAGGGAAGAGGGTGGTTCAATGCCAACAACAGCGACAACAAGAATAAACATACCCACCGAATAGTGAGCGCCAGGCCTGCTGGGAATGGCTTTACACATGTTGTAATCCTCACAGAAGCCCTGTGTGGTGTATGTTAGGACCACTTGACAGCTGAGGAAACTGAGGCCCGGGTCTGTCTTGCTTGTGAGCGGCTGGGCTTAGCCTTGATTCCAGCCTGTCTTGGCTGCCACCGCTGACCTCTTACCGTGCGGCCCTCGCCTCTCCCTCTCCATGCTCCCTGGCCACCGTGATCCGCAGCATCCCTGAGGAGCCAGGCCTCCTATTGAGCAGTCCCCTTGCATGAACAGACCCTCTGCACATCTTTCCTTCCCGCTGGTGTGTCCCGGGCATGCATTCTTTGGTCATTAATCTGTGTACCTGTGCCTTCAACAATGCACAAAGTTTGGTAGGGTGCAAGGAAAGGGCAAGACGGGTGCCAGGGGCCCAACTGTGGCCATGCTGAGCAGTGGGGGCTCTCTTCTGGCAGCGGTGGGCAGCCACTGGTGGGTTTGAAGCTGGGGCTGACCAGTGAGAAGGCTGGGGTCAAGATTCAGGAGAGAAATGTTGAGGTCCGGAATAAGGCAAAACACTGAGGAGGTGAGGGAGGGCGGTTTTGGGGGCGGTTGAGGGAAGAGCAGGTGCTAGCGAGGCCGCCACGGTTGGGCGTGTGTGTGTGTGTCTCTGTGTGTGTCTGTGTGTGTCTGTGTGTGTCTGTGTGTGTGTCTCCTGTGCGCCACTAGGTGGGGCTGTAGGGAAAGGAGACCCACCCCTGCTCTCAGGAAGCTTCCCGTCAGAATAGACAACACACGGTGGTTGCTACAGTGCGCAGGCACCCATGAATTCACGGGCTCAGTCCTGATGGTCGTAAGGGCCATGAAGAGATGGCGCCTTGCAGCAGGTGCAGCGGACTGCGGGGCATCTGAGCCAAGACCTCAGTGATAAGCAGGAGCCAGCGGGGGAATGTTCCAGGCTGGGGGAACACAGAGGCAAAGGCCGTGAGGTGGGTAGGCCCGCCCTGAACAAATGGGCAGGAGGGGCGCTTGGTCCCCCAGGTAAGGGAAGGAGGGCTTGGGTAGAAGGGTGACACGTTCGGATTTGGACATTGCAGGTGCCTGAGCCGATAGTCGAGTGAAGCCACTTTGGACTGTCTGGAGAGAGGCGAGGGGTGGCGTTCGAAGAAGAGCCCAGACGGAGTCAGGAAGAACGTAGCATTTAGGATGGGGGCACGGGGGGGACAAGCCGGCGACAGAGGCGGAGAAGGAAGAGCGGGAAAGGTAGGGGCGTGATACCCGGCAGTCTTGGCAGGGCGGGCGGACGCTCCGAGAACTTGGAAAACCTTCTCTAAACAGTTGCCTCCGCGCTGCCCGGGCCTCCTGGGGAAAAATGCCTGTCCCCTCATCGGGCCGCGGGACACCTAGTCCTGCTTCCCCCTTCTTCAGCTCAGCGCCCCGTGCTCCTGATGGCCAGGCTCCGGCAGCAAACAGCAAACAGCCCGGCCCGGCCCCAGCCTCTCTTGTCCTTGGGAGTGTTCCCTGCAAGCCCATCTGCGCAAACAGACGGGGGCCAGGTCTGCGCCTCAGGAATGAGGAGATAAAAGGGACCATCGGGGCTTTTTCCACCAAAGGCGAAAGCATTTTATAGAACGGGCTGCGAGTTTTTGTTTCAGGAAATTTCATCATGTCTCCAAGAAGGGGAGGGGTAAAATGAGAGAGGGAGAGGGTGGTGGTTGGGGCGGGTGGCGGGGTGGGGGGGAGAAGTTAATTGGCCTCAGATTTTCTCACTCCCTTTTCATGTTGGTAACACGAGGCGGCCCAGGTCAGCCTCAGGTCAGCGACGTTTGGGCTCTTTAGTGCCCCTCTGTGAATACCTCATTTCTGTAATAGTTTTTCCTTTAAAAACAGCTCTGCCTTCTTTGGCAGATGGTGACATTCCATTAGCATATGGAATATTTTTCAAAACACATCCGAAAGCATGTCTCTTACAGAGGAGACTGGGCAAAAGCAAATGAATGTTTGAAAAGTATGTTGGGAGCAACTCAACATTTAACAGAAGGCTCCCACTCCGCCGCCCCCATCCCACCCCTCCCCACCACGGCTCCTGGATTGTTACTGTAACAACAAGAGAAGAGGATTGTCCCCCAAAGCTTGTCTGTTGGCTGTACTGTGACCATCACAATACATAGAAGGTAGCTAGAGAGAGCCTGAACCCAAGAGGATAAAGATCACATATCTAGGACTGGAATGGACGTTGGCAAGCCTTTGTGGAGGTGGCATTTGGGGGTAGTGATGGATGCTTCTTGTTCACTGAACACCTACTGTGTGCCAGATGCTGTGTGTGGCATACACTGTTGTCTTTCCTGCCGAAATCCATCCACTACATGGTGGGCAGAGCAATCTCTTGAACACATAAGTCAGATCATGTCACTGCCCTGCCCAACACACTCCATTGTGCTGGGCATTGCGCTTAAAGTTCAAACTCCTTGTTATACGACCTGAAGCAATCTAGCACCTGCCTGCCTCTCCAATCATCCTTCCTCTGTCACTCCCACTCCAGCTATGAGGCTTTCTTTCCATTCCTTATTTCTGCCCCAGGGCCTTTTCATGTGCTGTTCCCTCTGCTTAGCATGCATTTCCTCAGTTATTTATTATGGCTGCTTCCTCATCATTCAGGTCTCAGCTCAAATACCCTCTTCTCCAGGAGTCTTCTCCAACCAGGTCATCTAAATTATCCCTAAATTACTCTCTATTGCACCCTGCGTTCTATTTATTCTATAGTACTTACCATTTTATTACTTTGCTTACTTGCATTCATTCAAGACATATTTATTGAAGGTCTACTATGTGCCAGGTAATGAGATAGGCAGTGACAAATGTCCCGGCTCCCAGGAAGCCTACAGTATGACATGGGAAGGCATGTGATAAACAAATTGTATATTTTCTGACATCCCTTGTCAGCGATGTAAACTTCCTGAAGACAGACACCTTGTTTGTCTTTTTCAGAAGCCATTTTGGGGTGTGGTAGCTTATGGAATCATAGTTACATGAAGGACGGGACCCCATTTTATAAGCAATGGTATTGAGGGTAGAACAGGAAGTGTCTTTCAAAATGGCGGAGGAAGGATCTGAATCCAGTTCTGTCTGACTCTGAAGCAGGAGCCCCACAAGGCCTGCTGGGTCCATGGCTTCTTGCAGGGTGTTTTTCCTACTGCTTCCGTCTCCCAGCCCAATGTCTGGATCCTCCCTGTCTCCCCACATCCCTGTGACCTATCCCACGGCTGTGCCTTCAGCTTCCCACTCTCTGTGTCACTTTGGGCCATGTCCTTCAGCTCGCTGAACCCCGGTTTCCCCGTCAAAGTGAGAATTTAAACCACAGATTTGCTAAAGCTCCAGAGATTCTATTATCTTGAGTTCTGATCAACCAATCTGTAAATTGGGTTCAATAACAGTTTGAAAAGTAATTTTGATTCCTGCATCTCCAGCTGAATAGTAATGCCAAGGTCCAAAATGGTCTCAGCGGCTACCTCTTCTCAGACTATTGTTTCTAGCCCTCTACTCTGCTGACTCTGTTGATCCACAGAGAGAAGCCCACATCACACTTGCCTGGGCAAAGAAGGGCATTTATTGGCTCATATTACACATGAGCCCAGGAATGGGCTAGCTTTAGGCATGGATCTGGGAGCCTCCATGTCATCAGCCCTTGGGTCTCACTCTACCTCCCTGTCCCTCTCTCCTGTCTCATGGCCTCATTTGCAGACAGGCTCTCTCCACACATGGTGGCCAGGTGGCTGCCAGCAACCCCAGAAGCACATCCTATCCTCTATCTCCGGTGGAGCAATATCTCTCTTCCTGACAGGCCCAAAGAATCCTGGACTTAAGACTCTTTGGCTCAGATTGGGTCATGTGCCCACTCTGAAACCTATCACTGTGGTCAGTGGAATGGGATGCTCTGATTGGCCAGGCCTGGGTCACATAGCCACCCTGGAGCCAGGGGCTGGGGGTCTATCCCACACAAACCACACAGACTGAGAAGAGAAGGGAGGCAGATCCCAAAGGAAGATCAGGGTGCTGGGGTCCAAAAAGAAAGGGGAACGGAGGCTGGCCAGATAACACCCAGGGACTGATGCTCCGCCGCTAGGCATACGTTTTCCCCATGGGAAATGACTAATTTTGCATTTCTTTGAGGCTCAGCTCAAAGGTCACCTCCTGCCCGATCCAGAGAGCAGGGACTAAATCCTCCAGGCCTGAACTCTTCTGATGCCTTACCACTTTTCTCCTTAGTGTTGTAGCTATTAACGTGCACATCTGAGGACCTGCGGGTGGAGAGGGTAAAGAGTCCACCTTTGGGGCAGAGGGTTTGGGTTCAAATCTCATCTCTGCTCTTTATTGATTAGGTGACCAAGGACTAGGCCCTTCTTTGTAATCACTCCTCCCTCCAGGACCTGCTAGGGGCATTAAGTGAGCTGAAGCCAGCCCAGCCTGGGTTCACAGAGGGCTTTTAATTTCCTTCACACCACGATCCACCCTTGGTCACCTCTGTGTCCCCAGCCCTGATCACAGGCACTGGTAAATGTGTGTGTTGAATGAGCAGACCCACAGTGTGATTCCAGAGCTGTCCAGGTACCCCAGGGTCTCCCCTTTCATGGCACTGAGATTCCAAAGTGAGCACTTCAGGTGAAAAACCACAGGCAGAGACTCTTGAAAACTCTTGAGATGTGAATTCAGCACACAAGGTGTGTGAGGTATAACCCAGTGCAGTAGTTCTCACACCCATTTAGAGTTTGAGAACCACCAGGCTGGTCAGGGAAGACAAGAGAGAAGTCCAAATGCAGACAGTCATTCAAATGATTCTGCTCTTAAAAGAACTATCAGGAAGGATAGAGAATGAAGAGGGAAAAAGAAGAGAAAATGGTAAATTCTGAATTTCAAATTGCTGCCTGCAATGTTCACTCCATTCTGGCTTAATCTGCAGCCTTATTTTATAACTTTAATGTGTGTCCAGAGACTTGTTTGTTATGGGGAGAACAAATGTGACCATATATGTAAGTGCACCGAGGACAGTGTGTAGCACGAAGTGGGGGCTCAGTGAATGTGGTGGATCAAACCCAAGTCTTGCTCGGTGGTCTGCCATACAATGATTCCCTGGGTTGCTGCGGAGGAGGTCTCGGCCACCTGGATCCCTCGGGTTGCACCAAACTGGCTCTCACCCTCGCCTGGAGACTTTGGTCACTGACATGTAGGTCCGAAAGCCTGGGGTGAAATTCGGGCAGCGTGTGATGAACTCTGCTGCTGCCACCACCATCTCTATTACCCTTTGGCTGGGGAGTCAAATTCAGGCCAGTGAAGTTGACCTTGGTCCCTTTTCCCTGAGTCTTGCTTAGCAGTATTATTTTCGAGACAAGTACATAACCTCCACCACCCCACCCCCTTCCCCACTCTCTGAGCCACCCAGCCCTTGAGTCAGGAGCACCGTGGCATTGTTATCCCAGGAGCAAGATTTTATATTGTGTTTTTGCGACGCCTTCCATGTGATTTCCGGGTCAGCCATGTCAGACCTCTGGGTGTGACTTTAGCCATACTGTGTCCTGACTGCAGAGTCTCCGTTGGGGAGAAAGGCAGCTGTGAGGTCCAAATGGTCCTAGAATCCAGAGGTGCCTCCGGAGGCCGAGGGGCTTCCTGCCCAAGCCCAGGTCCCTCCCAGCCGGCATTTGGACCCTCGGCTGTCATGACCGAGGTGGCAGTTCTCCTGACTGTGGACTCTAAAACCGTGCCTTTCCTTGGGCGAGGTCAAGCCATGGCCAGCAGCACTGGTTCTTCATGGAACAGCAGAATCCCTGGCTCCCTGTGCTGACCCACGGATTAGGAGCCAGGACTCCGGGTTAGCCGACTCCGGGCTCCGCATGTGAATGTTCGCAGGTCAGGAATCGAGGGAGTTTTTGCTGTCAGATCTCTTCATAGCAGTTCAAGAATCTTCACGCCATCGCGCCAGTGTCAACTTCTGTTTCTTGTGCATTTTTCTTCTGCCACCAACTTGCCACCTCCCTCCCCAGAGCCCAGTGGAATTCGAGTGACAGAGCCTACGCCTCCCAATTACTTGAAGCTCCTGGGCGGAGCTTTTTTGTTCCCGCCTCCTCATAGGTCACCAACCAGCCAATGGGTGGGCTGCCCTTGAGTCAGGTGCCCATCTTTTGTCCAATCCATGGCCATCCTTTGTTCAAGCACAGCCTGAAGTGCAGTGGCTTTGGGTGGAGTGTTTCCTTTAGGGGGCGTGACTGATGGATAATGTAAGAATTGCATACTCCTGAAATGACTTGGAAGTCTTGAGATTCAAGGGGCAAATGTCCCTATTCTTCATTGCATGAGAAGGCTCTCCAGGTAGGCTGGCATTCACAGAACAATACCATCCCTTCTGCAGCAGTTTCTCCAAATCCTATCCATCAGTGCAGTATCTCCTGGAGTGTGACTTTTTTTTTTTTTCCTTCACAATTCTAGTATCTAGAAGACTCCAGAGCCCCTTGGAGTAGCTATAAAAATGTGGGGGTGCTCAAATGAAATTAGAAAGAGCCATACTGAGACATTTAAGGCAGGGTTCTCGGGCCAAAGGGCCTTAGTCTGTTGCCACCATTACTTGGTTTTGCTGGATCTGCTTTTACATCTCATTTATATCCTATATTTCATTTTCTCTGTAGTTCCCTCGAAATGTTTCCCAATGTGTATCCTCTGGGATGATAATTCCATGGAATAGTAAATAAATATTACACATGAAAAAAGATTCTGTGATCGAGTTTGACAAATATGGAGTTAAAGAAAGTCAAACGGATTTTTTTTAACTGCAGGACTTATCAGAGCCTTTAATGTGCTAATGCATGCTGTTACTGCCCACAAAGGTATAGAGGCTTTCATATTTCCCACATTTATTTGATCTTGGAACCATTTTTTTCCCCCCTATGAGTATTTCACAGGACTAGTGTTCTGAGGAGAAACACACTGAAAAATGCTACTTTAGATTGAAAGGGAATACTATCTTTCCTTTTTGTTGGATATGGGGGATTTATATAATTTGCTTGTTTGTCTGATCCATTATTGCCAGATGTGGGAAGACATGCATGTGTCACTGGATGAGACTATCTATCTTCAGAGAGGTTGCCTTCTCTTCCTGTTGATCCATTAGTTATGGACTGGGGGTGTTATAATGATGGGGAGGGTGGCTGCAGACCCACAAGGGGATTACGCATAACCTGTGTGTACATTTTGGGCAGCTTCTTTGAATTGGGTTGGAGTCACAGCATTGCCTACCCTAGGAGAACATCATGAAGTATATAAAACTCCCTAGGGGCGCCTGGGTGGCTCAGATGGTTAAGCGACTGCCTTCGGCTCAGGTCATGATCCTGGAGTCCCGGGATCGAGTCCCGCATCGGGCTCCCTGCTCAGCGGGGAGTCTGCTTCTCCCTCTGACCCTCCCCCCTCTCATGCTCTCTCTCTATCTCGTTCTCTCTCAAATAAATAAATAAAATCTTTAAAAAAAAAACAAAAACTCCCTAATATCCTGGTCTTTGTCTGCAAGTATGTAGCACTTTAAGACCCCAGGGAAGCTATGGTGGCTAAAGGAAGGGTTGGTAGGAGTAAAATATTGGGTGGTGTATTACTTCTGTGTTTCTCAACCTCAGCACTATTGATGTTTGGATGGGATCATTCTTGATCAGAAGGGGGGCTGTCTTGTGCACTGTAGGATGTTTGGCAGCATCCTTGGCCTCTACCCCCCAGATGCCAAGTAACACAGACTGTCTCCCCCTTGCTCCATTGTGACAACCAAAAATGTCTCCAGACATTGCTAAATGTCCTCTGGGGGGAAAAATTGCCCCTGATTCACGAACACCGCTTTAAGGAAAGCTTGACCAAAGTCTGTGAAAGGCTTTCGAAGTGTATTACCATACTTTGGAAGAAGGAAAATAGTGCTCTCATACTCAGAGCATGTTCTGAGAGCCAATAAGAACTGCCAACTCTTATAAGAACTGAAACTCTCCTTTTGGGACATTTTTCTTAACTCATCCTTAAGGCTCAAGTAGTTGCTGTGGTTCTTGTTGCAGGATACAGAAAATGCAACCCAAAATGGTCTAGGCAGAAAAAGGAATTTTTTTGGCTCATGAAATGGTGTAGTCTGATGTAGTCCAGTGTAGTGTGAGCATCAGGCACAGCTGGATCCAGGTGCTCAAGAATATTTCCAACTCTTTGCTTTGATTTCCTTGATATTGGTTCCATTCTTAGGCTCTTTTCATGTGGTAGTGAGGCAGCGGCTAGCAGCTCTGGCCTACTCCTCACTACAACACATCTGGTGGAAGAGGGAGAACTTTTCCTTCACAGTCTGAATGAAAGTCCTGTTCTGGATTCCCGTTGGCCCAGGACACTATGCTACTCTTATTAGCTACCCCTGACTCACACACCTGTCCCTGGAGTCAGGGGTGGAGTCAATGCCAACGGAACCATCCAGTTGGGAATGGGGAAGGGATAGTTCCCCAGAGAAAAACTGTGATGGTTACCTGGGGAGAGCTTGATGGATGCTGGCCAGGAAAGCACCTCTATTGCCCCATTAATGATAAAAACGATAACAGCAGCTACCAATAGTGGCAGCCCCCATTTGTGAAGCATGAGTGCTCTGCCAGATCCTACACTGCATTATTCCTGATTCCAGTCGGCATCTTGAGAGATAGCTGTTGTTATCCCATTGTACAGATGGGTAACTGGAGACTCAGATGGAAAATAAATGACATAGCCACAGTCCCATGGCTGGACAGTGGCTGATCCGGAGTACCATTTTGCCTCTTGCAGAGCCCCAACCCTAACCACCTTTTGCTCTGCAACAATCCAGAAGGTTTCATGGGGTCTCTTCAGTGATATTCTGGAAAGAGGGGTAATGGAGGGCCACCACCTTTCAGGTCACTGTCCAACCTGTCCAAAATTCTCTTGTCAGTGTGATGCCAGTTTGTGAAAGTAATCCCTAAGGGCCATTCCAGACACAGCAAGACAGGGAATGCTTGGTTGGCATTTTCACACTTGGTCCCGTTTTGCCTGCTTGGTCTCTTTTCCTGGCTTCCTTCTTTTCCCACTGCTGCTCTTCTATCTTCACCCCCCACCCCCGGGTGCATTATTAACAATAGCTAACATTTCTTCATTGCTTACCGTGTGCTGGGCATTGTGCCAAGGTATTTCCATGACATAATTTCATCAAACTTTCTCAAATGTCATATGAAGTTGATGCTACTATTATTCCCATTTTACAGATGAAGTAACAGACTCGGAGAGGCGAAGTGACTTGCCCACGGTCACCCTGGCTGTAGATGGGAGAGCTGGGGTTTGAATCCATGCAGATCCCATTGCCTTTACCATGACACAAAACTGCAGAAATTGCAAACCCGTGGCCTGTGAGTCAAATTTGGCTTGCAGATATATTTTGTTTGGCCCACGGAGCACTTTAAAAAAACATTTGAATTAGTTGCCAATGTTGAAAAATTGGGAACCTGCACATTAAAAAACAAAATCCGTTCTTTCCTACTTCTCTTGAAAAAAAAAAACAAACAAAAGATTGGCAACCCTGGGCCTGCATTCCTGCCGCGCAGAGACTGGGTGGAGCTGAGCTCGGTCCCGGCTGTCCCCAGGGCCACAGTCCCTATCGCCCCCTCTCGCCTTCCCAGCACCGAGGCTGAGGTCATCTGTGGAGGCTTGTCGTGTGCGTGTTCTGTCGTTTTCTTCATGCACTTCCTGCTTTACCTGCACAGCCTCAGAGAGCATCTGAGCTTGCTGCCCCACCTCCCAGATCCTGACCACAGTGGTTTGGGGTTGCTGGTAGTCCTCCACAAATTTGGGGGAAACGTCTCTCACTGGTGAAGGTCTGACTTAGGCCCTGGAGGAGTTGGAAAGAACCCCATTTTTCCTCCAGGGCTCTAACCACCGCCCCCCATCCCCCATCCACCGCCATCTTCTGTTTATTGACCATCCGGGGCCACTTTCTTGGCAGTGCTTACCTTGGGTACCTGACTGTTGTTTTTCTTGCTCCCCTCAGAGCCCTCTACCATTTTCTCCCTAATCCTCCTCAGGAGAACCATCACTCGGATTATCATGAAACCCGAGCGCTTGAGCAGGAGGCACAGCCTTTTACAACCGACGGACCATTTCATTTCTGCCCAGTTCTGTTTGTTTAAACTCTTTGCTGGCAGGACCCTGGCTCAGGGGCAGAGTTCCATGGCGTTCTCGGGCAGATGTTCTGGCCTGTTGCAGGGGCCCGCGTTAAGAGCCAGGACAGGAGAGCTGGTGGCTGGGATCCAGGCTGTGGGGGTGGAGGGCACCTCACAGGTGTGTTAGAGGAGGAGAGGCGTTCAGGATGAAAACAATAACTCACAATACTTTGTAAATGGGATTTCCAGGCCCCATTTCGTGCACGAGAACACTGCGGCTCAGAGAAGCGAAGACACTTATCCAATGCCACAGAGCTAGTTGAGAAGGGAGGAGGAAAGAAATATTTTATGTTGTTTACAGCATGAGGCTACGCCACATTTCAGGTGGGCAGGTGATGATGATAGACCTGACAGGCGCAGCGGAGCCCTGAAGGACACCATAACCTGTCACAAGTCTCCCTGGCTTCTGTTAGAGCAAGGCCGCCTCACCTGGAATCACAGAGTGGGTACGCATGAGGACGTTGGCCTCGGCACAGACTGAATCCTGGCCCCGCCACTGACCAGCTGGTGAGCTTACGGGAGTCATGTCACCTCCATGAGCCTCAGTTTCTTCATCCGCGAGATAGGAGGGGAGGCGGAGAGAGGGAGGAGTAGTTTATAGGGCTTTTGTGAGAAATACATGAGACAGTGCTGTAAAGCACAGAGCATGGAGCTTCGTTCGGCATGAGGCCTTGCACACAGCCGGGCCTCAGCAAACACCATCCAGAGTCCTTTATGGGAGGCAGTGGCCAGAGGCCAGGTTTAAACTCCAGCTCCTCAGCGTCCTACTTGTGTGGCTTGGGGAACATCACATGCCCTCACAGGGTTCTTGCTTCCTGGTTCGTAAAGCGGATGGGTGGGGATAATCCTCCTTCGCAGGTTTGTTGGGGGATGAGAGGGTACAGCACTATTACGAGTACTCAGGCTGGGGCTAACCTCTGAGGGGTCAGGATCACACGCCCATTTCCTTTCCTCCAGGACATCAAGGTGAACAGGACGGGCGCTCAGTACAGCCTCACACACAGACGTGTGGAGCTAGCCAGCTTCTGCACTGACAGGAGCAAGGAGCAGAAAGCCAGGCAGCCTCTCTTGAGCACCTACTATGTCCATACGCTTTGCCTACATCAAGAGTATTACTTTCTTAGTCACAAATTCAGGCATGCAAACATATCACCTTGTTTCTGGAATGCAGGCTGACAACTGGTTCCCCGGCTCCCAGAGCTCCTTGTGTGGAGCTTCATCCTGCTTCATCTTGTCATTTTCTGGCTTGCCTCCCTCCAGTTCAGGGATTTCATCTCTGTTGATTGGATTTACAATTCAGTCAGTTAAGTCTGACTGTCCCTCTTCCCCGGGTTCCTGTCTCCTCTTGGAGACACTCCACTTGTCTCTAGCCTGGCCCCCTCAGCCTAGGGGACTGCTCTATCAAATTCGTGGCCTTGAGCTCTGGCTCATGCTGGAGCCCTGTAAGATCTCAGAGACCTCTAGCCCCTGAAGGTGGCTGGAGCACGTGCTGGAGCCATGCAGGAAATGCAGGAACTCGAAGCTCTCCTATTTTTTCAGGTGCTGAGAGACAGCACCAGCGTCTGCATAACCTCCCCCTCCCCCTGTGCCCCTGGGGTGGGGACACATCAGTCACTCCATATTCCGGGAATGCTGCTGCCTATGCACCCACAATAGGGTCTCATACTGGCAACAACCCTTGAGGATTAGAAGCAGTCATGAACCCATTTTGCAGAACTAAGTGCTCAGGGAGATGGGTTAATTGCTTCAGGTCATTCAGTGGGGGAATTCAGCATTTGAACCCAGGGCCATCCGATTCTCAAGCTTGCCCTCCTTTTACTTCACAGCACTGTCTCGAAGAGACTGGTAGCAAGAAACCCAAGTTCTGATAATAGGAGAAGCCGTGTCTGCTCAACAGTTCATAAAAAGTGCTTTCGGAGTCTGTCCATTTCTATGGAAGAGACAGAGGCCCCGGGGAGGGGATGTGACTTAGTCAAGGTCACAGAGCTAAGAGGGAGCATCAGGATTCAGGCTCTACTTTCCAGTGCTGGATTCACTGCTTCTTGTTGTCCCAGCTCTGGAAGGTCTCTGGGCTGGGGAAGCCATCGCTTGAGTTTGAGGATGACACGGATGTCCACTGGATGTCATTATTTCTCTACCAAAAGCGAGCTAGGCCTTCTCCTTGGCAGGAAAATCGGATTTTCCCCCTTCCTTGGGCACGGAAGTTGCGAATGGGATGTTCAGGTGTGGACTCCTTCTCCGTTTGGCTCAAAGACAGGAGGTAAAGCCTGCTTCCTGTTTTTCCAGGGCAAGGAGGTTCTGTGGCAGCTAAATCTCTCCCTCGTGGAGACCTGTGACCACCACAGCCCTTCTTCATCCTCTATGGCCCTTCCCCACCAGCCTCTGCACAAGTGCCCTCACTTCCAATCTCTAAAAACATATTCTTCCCAAACACTCTCTCTGCACGGGCACGGGGATGCCACCTCTCTCCACGGGCCTCACGTCAGCTCAGAGCCATATTCACTGGGTAGCGATGCTCCGCCAAGCCCCGTGCTGCCCGGTCCCCGGTGCGGAGGATACAGAAGCAGCAGGAAATGCTCTTGGCCCGAGGGGGAGGCCAGCCCGGGCTGGACAGCTTTAACTCATGGAGGTCAGGGTGCTGCGCGGAGATTACAGGGAAAGGAGCATGGGCGTTTCTGGGGAAATCATGAGGAGGAGGAAGAGGATGGGAGGAGTAGGGAAGGGCATGCTCAGCTGAGGCACACCTGTCAAAATGAGAAAGGGCGTGTGCGTCAGGAAGTGGTGCGTGATTGGAGCTTGGAGTGAAAGACAGGGTGGGATGCAAGACAGCCAGACTGTCACAGAGAGGAGCTTCCTTGAAGAAGAGGCCTGGGGTCCCTGCCTTCATCCACACTACCTAAAGAATCCACCCCCTAACCGCCGTCCAGGCACACTCACATCAGAGTGAGGAAAGGCCAGGGTTCAGCGTCAGACAGACCTGACCTCCTGTCCTTCGATCCAGCTATTTGCAAATGACCTTGGGAAGGTCAGCTGACCTCTCTCTAAGCATAGGTTTTCTTATGTACAAAATGAGAACACCACCTAGGAGGCTGTGGTGGAAAGCCCACATGATAGGCTTTCCATCATAGATGTGGGAAGTACTTTGGATAAAGCAAAAGAAAAGGCTATTCTGGTGTTTGTCAAATGAATGTTATGAAAGCATTTATCAAAATAATCTTCATTAAATACTCCAAGAGTGAGGCCTACGTGACCAGTGGACATGCAGGGAATGGGGAAAATATTTGAATTAACCAGTGGGAACGAGCTTGGCAATTACCAATTGTTATGGGAGGAATTTGTCTCCCCCCTTCTGAAATTCATATGCTGAAGCCCTAAACCCCAGTATCTCAAAATGGGACTGTATTTGGAGATAGGGTCTTTAAAGAGGCAATTCAGTTAAAATGGGGTCATTAGGGTGGACCCTAATCTACTATGACTGGTGTCCTTATAAGAAAAGACAATTTGGACACGCAGAAAGACACCAGGGCCATCAGCACAGAGGGCAGATCGCATGCAGACAGAGGAAGCAGGATGTCATCTGCAAGCCAAGGAAAGAGGCCTTAGCAGAAACCAAACCTGTTGACACCTTGACCTTGGACTTCCAGCCTCCAGATCTGTGAGAAAATAAATTTCTGTTGTTTAAGCCCCCCAGTCTGTGGTATTTTGTTATGGCAGCCTTAGCAAGCCAACACACCACTGAAACCTCATTTTACAAGAGCTAAGGAAAGGAATTTATTCCTTTGTTCAACAAAACTTTCCCGGATGCCTACCATGAGCTAGGCATGCATCTAGCTGCTGGGGAAAGTGCAGTGAAAGAGACAGGCAGGCAGATAGGCAGCCGGACAGGAAGTATGTCCAGCACTTGTATGTCTAGAGTCCCTTGTCAGTGGTCTACCAGGAGCCCACGATGAAAGCCAATCATTTTACTCCAAAGCATCTTTCTTTCTTTCTTTTCATGACCCCTAGTGGTCTCCTCAGGACTGAATTTTCTCATGTTGTGTGTACACCTGTTGATATTAATTAGGATGTAGTTGGCTGCAAGTAATAGGACAGTCAGATATCTAATGGTAGCAAGAGTAATAAAGACATCTTATACTATATATCTGCTGGCAGGTGGTTGGTCATAGGTTGGTTCGATGATCAAAGTTCACATCAAGGACTCTCTTTATTCTGTTCTCCTCCATGTATTTCTCTTTTTTTTTTAATTTTTTATTCTTATGTTAATCCCCATACATTACATCATTAGTTTTAGATGAAGTGTTCCATGATTCATTGTTTGTGCACAACACCCAGTGCTCCATGCAGAATGTGCCCTCCTCAATACCCACCACCAGGCTAACCCATCCTCCCACTAGAACCCTGTTTGTTTTTCAGAGTCCATCGTCTCTCATGGTTTGTCTACCCCTCTGATTTCCCCCGCTTCATTCTTCCCCTCCCGCTACCTTCTTCTTCTTCTTCTTTTTTTTTTTCTTAACATATATTGCATTATTTGTTTCAGAGGTACAGATCTGAGATTCAACAGTCTTGCACAATTCACAGCGCTTGCCAGAGCACATACCCTCCCCAGTGTCTATCACCCAGTCACCCCATCCCTCCCACCCCACCCTCCTCCATGTATTTCTTTTAAGAGTCCAGCCTCATCACTTCATAGTCTTAAAAGGCTGCCATAGCTCAGAGCATCAGTCTTCACATACCATGTTCAAAGCAGAAAGTAGGGGCTTTCCATGTATTGGGAGGAAAGAACTTTCCCAGAGGCTTTAGCAGACATCTGTTTGACCAGAACTGGGTCACAAGATCAGTCTTAGCTACAAGGAGGAGAAAGTGAGTATTTAATAAAATAAAGGGGACTGGGGGCACCCTGGCTTTCTTAGATCTATCATGTGTCCCCTAGGGCTGGGCACAGCCTACCGAGATGGGAGTTCTGTTAGCAAAGGCAAAGAGGGAGGCTGGCTGTTGGGGGCAGGGGGCACCTAGGTGTATGGGCTACTCTTGGCTCCATCTCTCGAAATGATTACATTCTGGAAGCGAGGGAGGAAGTCCCATCCAGCCCTTAGAGTAACACCGCTGTCGTCGCTGCTCCTGATGGGCAGAGAGAGGTGATAACCTGAGGAGTGGGCATCCTCAGTACTGAAGGAGGAGAAGCCTTAGGCAGCAGGGAGCGTGTCATGCCCTGTCTGTGGGCCCCGGGGTTCCAGCGGAGGCCAGGCACAGCAGGTGGGCTCAGCAGGTGTTTGTTCTGAGAGTGAAGGAACCCATGTGGGGACACACGAAACTGCGGTTGCAAAGATCACCGCCCTGTCACCCAGTGTCCTTTATCCCCGCAGTGCCCCAATGCATTCCTTCTGGAGCCTGGTTCCAGTAAAAATGTTGTCTCTGCCGAGGTTTGAACATGCTTTCTGTTGTCGGAAAATGAAAACTATGCAACCCGATGTGTTTCTCTTTCTGCCTTAGCTGCCAGAAGTCAGAGCCAAATGTGTCGCCCAAGTGCTGGGGGCCGTGCTCCCTGGTTTCTCAGCACCGCCCCGCTTCCTCCAGAGGGCGCTGTTCAGGCTCACCTGCCAGTGTCAAAACGTCCGGGGCCCCTGCACGCGCAGTACTAAGGGGCGGAGGGGGGGGGGTAGGGGGCAAATCAGAACGAAACTCAAGTGCTTGGCAAGCTCACCTGGGAGCGCAAAGGCATCGAGGCTGCTCAGGTGTCTTCTGAGGCTCTGTTTCCCCTGATCTTCAAAGAGAAAATAGGGGAGAGGAATGGGTTCCGTCAAAGCTGAAACCAAACATTTTGGCTATCTTAACGACCACTGAATCACCGAATCCACCGTATTTTTCCACTTTCAAGTTTTTTCTGGGCTGCTGTGGAGACACGCCCTTCCTGGGTTTAATGGCTTCGCTGTCAGGCGGTGGGGAGGAGGCGTGTTTGCTTTTCGCAGGGAAAATAGCGGTTAACGGTGGGACGGGTGGACCTGATTAGTAATCGGGTGATTTATCCCATGAACGTTCTTTGGGTTTTCCTGGTGGTTTGCACTTGAACTTCGGCTGAATGAAGCAGGAGGAGGGGTAGGAGGAAAATGGCTTTCAGGAGAAAAGGGTGCGGCTGGCTCAGAGCGGGACAGGTGGAGATTTGCCCAGATCACAGATCCAGGAAGATGTTGTTCCATCCGTTGTCCCAGACTCTTCCTCTGTGTTCATTCATTTGCTTACTCTCTCACTCATCTGCATTCAGGGTTTCCAGATTCGGAGCGCCTTCTCTGTGCTGGGGAACCAGCATACCTACTGAGCCCCAGGGGTGCAATGTGATGAATAGGCATTCCCTCCTTCAGAGGGACACAGATCGCCCCCAATAGGGGTGTGTACAAACGACAGGGGGTAGCAATAGTTAGCACCTATTAGGTGTTCTCTATGTACCGACACTGTACCAAGTGCTTTTCATGGACCAAGTCCTTCATCTCATCAACAGTCCTGGGAACTGGGTCCTGAGGAAATGAAGGCACAGAAATGTGAATAACGTACCCAAGGTCACACAGCAAACAGATTTGCACCTAGGCAGTCTATCCGGCTTTTTACCATCATGCTTTCCTAGCTCCACTTTGGCAATGAGCTGGGTTGGCCTCAAAAGAGAAGGATTTCCAGAGAGAGTGATTTGTAAATCTGGGTCTTCAGGAGGGAATAAGGAAGTTTCTGAGGTAGAGGAAGTGGCAACACAAGGCCCCCCGCCCCCCAACGTTGAGAGTGCCTGACTCGCGCGACGAGCTGCAGGGGCGGGTGCGAGGAGAGACGGGCAGGGCCACATTATGCAAGGAAGGGGGGGTGCGATGTTCTGATTCTAAATGAAGAAAGAGATCTTGGGCAGCTCAGTGGAGGCTGGATTGTGGGTGGGAATGGATTAGAGCAGGGCAGTTTCAGCCTTTTGGCACCCACTCTATCTTTTGCCCCCAACGCCCCCAGGGAATTTCCATCCCCCTCCCAGCCTTGCTCTCAGGCCACGTGGTTTGGACGACTCCAGCTAGACTTGAGGGGTGGGCACATGACTCAGCCCTGGCCAATCAGCTTCTTCCATCCCCCTGGTCGCAGGGATTGGCTCAGGAGTGTGCGTGTGACCCAAGTCAGGCCAATGAGACTCAGTTCTGGGATTTTTATTAGGCCTGGCAGGGAAAAGAGACTCTTTCTACTGAGGTTGCTGAGCTGGGGACATAAGCCTGGAACTGCAGGGCCACACTGTCCCTACGTAGAATGACACGACTTGAGAACGAAGCTGTATTTGTTTGCTAGGGCTGCCATGCCTCAGCACAGACTGGGTAGCTTAAAGAGCACATATTTATTTTTTCACAGTTCTGGCTGTTGGAAGTCCAAGATCAAGGTGTTGATGAGGTGGGTTTCTTCTGAGCTTTCTCCTTGGCTTGTCCCTGGCTATCTTCTGGTGTCATCACATAGTCTTCCCTCTGTGTCTGTCCGTGTTCTAATCTCCTTTTCTTATAAGGAAATTAGTCATGTTGGATTAGGGCCCACCTGTGTGACCTCATTTTACCGTAATTACCTCTTTAAAGATCCTACCATAAAATATAGTCATATTAAGGTATGAAGGGTTAGGACGTTAACATATGAATTTTGGGGCACCTGGGTGGCTCAGTTGGTTGAGCATCCAACTCTTGATTTCGGTTCAGTTCATGATCTCAGGGTCATGAGACTGAGCCAAAAGTCAGGCTCCAAGCTCAGTGGGGAGTCTACTTGAGATTCTCTCTCTTTCTCACCCTCTCCCTCTGCCCCTCCCCTACTTGCATGCGTGCACATCTCTCTCCCTAAAATAAGAAATAAATCATTAAAAAATATATGAATTTTGAGGAGACACAATTCAGCTCATAGTAGAAGTCAAAACAGAAAAAAGCATACAAAGGTAGAGTGAGAGTCTGAGTACTGAGTCCTGAGTCCTGGATCCAGCTGTGCCTGAAGCTGAACTAATACTATCCTGGACTCTACATTTCATGAGCTGATAAATACCTAAGCATCATTCTCCCCTTTTTCTTAAACTAGTGGAATTGGCTTTCTGTTATCACATCTAAAGTTCTTGAGTAATATACAGGGGAACCAGTTAGTAAGATAATCTACCTCTAGTTAAATTTCAACTTGCAAGATAGTGCTTGTAATTGCACCCAGGTCTGTCTAATTCCAATAGCCAGAGGTAGAAAATACAGAAAAATATCATCTGAGTTGGCACCAGCCTCTTCCTACTTAGGAAGGAATTCCCACCATAGCTCTGAAGCCGTGTGGGACAGAGCTGAAGAAGCCTCCCTTACCACCACCATTTCTAATGCATAAAGTAGGCTAGGGGGCTGGCAGGTAAAAATAAAAACATAGTTTGGGGTTAAAAAGTCTTTCGAGAAGGGAAGAAATCCTTGTGAGAAGCCTTGGGTGGGGCTGCGAAGAATGAGCTCAGGCTGACTCTTCATAGATGGCCTCTCCCTGAGAGACGCTCAGACGGAACTCAGAGGAGCAGCAACTTGGCTCAAGCAGATTGGCAGGAGCCGTCCAACAAACACTGCACTGCGAGTGGCTTCTTGAGACCTCCTGTGGGGTGCTGAGCAAGGAGAGGCCCTGGCTGAGGCGGTCCCCATCTGCCACGCAAACATGAAGAGAAGGCAATAGATGTTGGGTGAGGGGGGCGTTCCGCATCTAGTTCTTTTTGATCTTGAAGTGGATGTCCTGACTCTTCTGTGGCCTTGATCTCTACCGCTGTCACTGCAGCTGAGTCCAGCTTGGGGTCTCTTTCAGCAAAAGAGGGATTTTGAGGGGCCTCCTGCGTCCCAGGCCTTGGCTTCCTCCTGAGATGCTCAGAGGTGGTCCTTCCGGTTGAGGGCACCACAACCTTTGGATTCAGACCCACCAGCGTTCACTTGGAGCTCTGGGCCTGACCAACCCGGTGACTTGTGCTGACTGACTTAACTCTGGCTCAGTCCCTTTTATCCTCACCCTGGCAAAATGGCCCCAGATCCTCTCAGTCTCACGGCCTTCTCATGAAGCTTAAGCGAAACCAAGTAGTAATTAAAGGGACAGGCTCTGAAGTCTGAGTTTAAATCCCAGTTTATTTCCTTATTAAGCTGAGTGACCTTGGGCAAGTCACTTACCCTCTCTGAGCCTCACTTTCCTGATCTGTAGAGTGGACACAGCAACAGTACTTACCTCGTGGGGTGGCTGTGAGGATTGACGGACATAAAGCAGACAAACTTCACGAGGGCTGGGGTTTTTGTCATCTTATTTTGTTCTTATTTGCTTTTCCTGAGACATAAGGACAGTAAATAAGTGCGAGCACTTATTATTGTTAATACAATTCATGGTTATCTGGAGTGGGCTGGGACTGTTGTGTGGCATCCCACAGGGGCTGTCTCTGGGCTTGTGGTCCAGGTGGGGAAGACCAGATCCCACAGCTAGCAAACTTAGCAAACTGCCTTCCCTTCTGCACGAGAGGGCATGAGCAGGGGCACGCAGATGTCCCGGGGACTGTTTAAGCACCTCATGTGCGTCCTTTCACTGCGTCCTTCCCACATCCCACAAGCTAGATTGATTTATGACCCCTTTTTTACCAATGAGGAAGCTGAGGCTCAGAGAGGGACAGTGACTGAGATCACACTGCCAAGGAGTGGCACAGCCAGGTTTCCTTCCTGAATGTGTACAGCTTCAAACCCCTCCGATTTACACAGGGAGTTGCATGGAGGGAAGGGCGAGAGGTGGAGGGACAGAGTCAGTGGGTGAAGGGCAGGTCCCCAGTGGGTTGTGGGGGGCCTCCAGGGATGAGCCCAGCCATGAGCTGCAAGGGCAAGTGCCCCACGGCTCTGCGCCCGCTGAATTCTTTAACAAATGGCTTGATCAGCCAGCTCTCAGCTGAAAGAGGACCCTAGGGGCTCTTTGCTGGTGGAGGATGGAACACAGAAACCGGCCCTGCCCACGCCAGCAGCGGCCTTCGGAGGTGAATGAAACACAGCCAGTGTGGGAACAGCAGTGCCCGATTGCCCTAAAATCTACCCAATAAATGGCTCCTTTCCTTGTGAACCCACAAACAGCCGAGAAGAAGGTGCCCGGGCCCAAACAGAAGCCTTGCCGCTGTGTGGCCGGGTTCTCCCGCGGAGGGCGAGCAGAGTGCCTCGGGGGAATCTGCCCACCAGCGGAGCCTGGCTGGCCCTTTCGGGGGAGTTGAGGTTGGGATGGGGGCTCTGGCCCCTGCCCCTGGACTTGAACTGCCCCCGAGTAGGACTGAGAGCTCAATCGCTCATCTTATTTGTTTGTTTAACTGAGAAAAATATACATTTGGGAAAACTTGAATTAAAAATGTGTTATCAGGAAGGGATTTCTTGGATGATTCTCCGGTAGGTCTGAGAGTTAAGAGAAGAGTGGCAGGGTGGGCCTTAGCAGGAAGGAGGAGACTGAGGTGCGGCGAAGACCCTGCCCAGAGACGGTCCCTCTCGCAAGCCACCACTGGCACCGTGGCCGTGGGACACCTGCTGTCGCCAGTGGCACTACCAGGCGCGGGGCTTCGGCCCCCTGCACTGAACCCCACTGAAACCTTGCTGAGCCAGCCATCTCTCACTCGGTGCCTTTGGGTCACTCCCTCCAGAGACAAATTCCCCATAGACAGGGCTGGGGAAAAAAACACAGGATGACCAGGTTAATTTGAATTTCAGAAAATAAAATTTTCTTAGTAGATAAAGTGGTTGTTTATCTGAGATTCAGATTTAGCTGGGCATCCTTTTTTTTTTTTTTTCCTTTGAGAGAGAGAATGAGAGCACAGGGGCAGGGAGGGCAAAGAGAGAGGGAAACTCAAGCAGATTACATGCTGAGCACGAAGCCAGATGGGGGGGCTGGATCCCACAACCCTGAGATCATGACCTGAGCTGAAACCAAGAGCTCAATGCTTAACTGGCTGCGCCACCCAGGTAGCATCCTGTATTTTTATTTGCTAATTCTGGCCTGCCTACCCAAAGGGCCAAGCTCTGTTTTAGGTTGATGGAAGGGGATATCTGTTTTTTCCACTTCTGCGGTAAGAATGCCAATCTTGAAGGACTGGATTGATTGTATTGTTGGATACAGAATGGCTGAGAAAACCAATATGAACTGCAATTCCTCAAAACCTGCCTTAAAAAAAAGTCACCTGCCTGACTGACTTGTTTTCAAAGCTGCCTTCGCCCAGAAAGGGCCTGGGTGGTAGGAATGACTCCCATGGTCATTTCTTTGCTGTGCCCACTTTCATAACACTAAAGATGCCCCTTCCCCACCCTCCCCAGCTGGGCCATCTTGGAGGCAGAGAACTCAAGGATCCTTTTGGAATGATCTAAAGTCTTTACCAATGTGCCCTTGTTGCTCAAGAGCAGGTGAAGGGAGTTGCTGAGCTGAACTGGAAGTAGTCTATGGGGTTGACTGTCTAGACAGGGCTCAGTCCTGTGGATGGGGAGGAATGCCCACTGCCTGTCCTCCCAGAGCCATCCTCAGACTGCATGGGCCGGAGCCAGAATTGGCCCATGGCTGTTTCTCACTCTCATTTCAAAGGATTTGTGCTTCTCCTGAAGGAAAATGTTGAATTTTCACAAGTGAATAATTTAGCAAAAGGTAAGAAACAGTGGGTGTTACCTTCTCTTTCTTATCTTTTTGTTTGGGGGGAGCAGTTAGAGAATGAATATTTTAGCTATACAGCTTTGGCCAGAGATCAAGTTTAGAAAGAAAGGCATCTATTAATTGAAAACATCATTTTGGGGGCCCTTAATTCAAGGGAAAAAGGTGCAGGTTTGTGGTTTTAGAGTATTTCTTTTGGAAAAAAGAAGGAAAAGTGCCCCAGATAAGGTCTCTCCAAAGCCAGCAGACCTTTACTTTTCAGCCCCTAATTACTTAGAAGGTGATTGAGAAGATTAGCTGAGATGTTAAGAGAAAACCAGCTCACACCCTTCTAGGGAATACTCCAAAACCTCTTTTTTTTTTCTTCCTTTGCAAGGCTGAAGAGAGTGCAGATGTCTACAGCAATGTTGATAGCATTCTTTTATAGTACTGTCCATTCCTGAGTGCATTTCCACACCTCATCCATTTTTATTCTCAATATTGTGAGAAAAAGCCTGGGCCTTCCTTCTCTTCTCTCTCTCTTTTTAAAGATTTTATTTATTTATTTATTTATTTATTTATTTATTTATTTATTTATTTATTTA